>NW_007578074.1:337390-340029 GCF_000690725.1 Stegastes partitus
TCAGGTTTGCCAAGTATCCGTAGTGCAGATTTACAGAGTCACAGGCTCGTGAAGCTCAGCGAGGAGGTGTAACGCATTTTACAGTGCTAAATTATTCAAAAATTAAGCTATGTAGGCTTTTGGCTAAAACAACTTGATGTTTTATAATATGTTGGGTCTGAGCCAACTGCATGACTGAGCGGTGCAGTTATCCTGTTCCTAACCAGACACTGAATAGCAGCAACCCTGTCTCACAACATTTCTATTGGGTTAAAATGCATTCTTAGTTACGTTTGGCAAGAAAAAACAAACAAAAAAAACATATTCTGTCTGTTAAAGCTAAGACTGTGATATATTGGAAGCATGTCCCGTTTGAAGGCACCAAACTACTTGGTTTGGTGGAGAAAAATATCAGGTTTTATGTTAAAAATGTGTCTTTTTCACAACGTTAACTACACGTTCAAAGCAAAATTAGCTCAATGCACCAGAAAATATCATATTTTGGGATGAATTGGACCTTTTTCTTTACAATGTTAACTACATGTAAGAAGCATATTTAGTTTAAGGCACCAAAACTATTTGGTTTGGTTGAGGACAAGATCATGTTTAGGGTAAAATTGACCTTTTTTTTTTTTACTATGTTATCAACATGAAAATGGTGCGTTCAGTTTATGGCACCGAAAATACTCGGTTAGGTTTCAGAAAATATTACGTTTTGGGTTAAAATTGACCTTTTACACAATGTTAACTATATGTACGAAGCATAATTAGCTCCATGCGCCACAGCTACTTGGTTTGGTTGAGAAAAATATCATGTTTAGGATTAAACTGACCTTTTTTACAATGTTAACTACATGAAAATGGTGTATTCAGTTTATGGCACCAACTCTACTTGGTTATGTTGAGGGGAAATATAAGTTTTGGGCCTTTTTTTTAGCAACATATTTAAAGCTTCTCCACCATTTTCTGACTTACAAGAATGATGAATCATGTCCCATTTATTAATATATGATTGGTTGGCTGAAAAAGAGTGACAGAAAAGCAGCACAACAAATGGCAAAGATGTGTGTACACCATATTACAAATGTGATACGACGCAAAGAAATATGATCTGGGAGAAAATGCATTTACCTCAAAATGTAACTGAGATTGCAGTTTAGTTGTATAGAAGTGTCATTGTTAGGAGGCAGGACTGAAACTAGACCTCTTTGTTTCCCCCCCCCAACACAACACAGGATAAAGAGGTTCCTTTTATAGCCCCTCTCCAGAATTAAAGAAGTTTTACTCAACATCCTTCTGATGCAACAACTTCCATCCATAAGATTCGTCATTTTCACCCCAGATAACCTCCATCACACGGACAGCAGGCAGAGGGACTGAGCGTCTCATATAAAGACAATATTGGCACAGAGATAGATTGCCGTGGCACTAATCAGAACATCATCAGTAACAGAACAGGTGGCCGGAGTCGGCGGCTGTGCGAGGAGGAGGTGAGCGGGAACGAGGACAGCGGAATGACTTGATAATGGATCACCGGGTTATTCACATGTTAGATCATTTAATGAGTCAGGCAGCTGACGGTGTGTCCCGCGCTCGGAGCTGTTGACTTCATTAAGAGCAGTAATGGTGTGTAATGATGTGATAAGGCTTTATCCTGTCAGAATGCAGCAGCCCAGCAGCATTACCATAATGACTGGGCACCGCGAGGGCATATGCTGTCCATCCCATCGGCCAGGCTCGGGGTCAGCGATCGGGTTGGCGCCATGAATAATGTGTCCGGAGGTTTTGCGCGGCTTGTTTTGTTTGATGGAAAATGTCGGCACTCAAAGCTGATCATCTGCTCCTCTGTTTGGGAATCTGAAAATTGTATTCGTTGCTACAAAGTGCGACATGATGTTCTGAAATTATTGATTCCGTCCACTCATGTTCTGGAACAGGTTTTTATTTTCAAGGTCACAGATGGATGAAGTCAATATTCCAGCATCCAGTGAGATAAAAGTGCAGCTTGTACCTTCGACAAATTGCCACTTTGTCACTGGGACATATTTTGACTGCTGAATTTTTGAAAAGGTGTAATTTGTTCATGGCTGCTTCATGGCTTTGTGGCTGAATTAACTCTTCGACACACTTTGCACCCAAATTCTCATCCTTTCATCTTGGCTGAATATTGCAGAGATGTAGCACATTTCAAATGAAACAACACAACTTGAACTTTCCAACAAAACTAGTTGCTTGTCTAGGCGAAGAAATGCCAAAGAAATGTAGAATTTATATCAGTTTAAATCAGTTACTGTCTCGACACCCATCAGTCTTGTTTGAATAACTTATGAACCTGCCATCATATAGATATAATAATGTCTAGATATGTTAATATCTGTGCTGTGACATGGTAATATATCAACAGAAAGAACATATCCTGAAGTTTTTTAATTATATCGTTCATATTCGAACAGACTGTAGTGATGACATTATGAATACAGCTCAAACGCGGGTTTATCAACTATCTCAATACTCAGCAGAACCCTTTCTGAGGATATTAGTTGTTTCTTTGTGCACCAAAGACTAATCCAGTTTCAACATTTAGAAAATTTTGGCTTTGTCTCCAACATATGGCTGCATTACTTCCAACTTTGCATAAAAAATAATTACAAACCAGTGTT
>NW_007578074.1:340811-342607 GCF_000690725.1 Stegastes partitus
TGGGGTGGGCTATAAATGAACAATTTAGTGTATAAAATTATGACATTTGCACAATTTATAGTGACATACGAGGAAAAACAGAACTGATATTAAAATCTGCAAGTATTACCTCATCAAATAATGGAAGATGTGGATTACCTAGACTCTGGTTAGTCCTTGTAATGAACACGATGAGAGCCTACAAATAAATAAATGAAACTGTCATGGTGTTAATGCCACTGACTGACTAGAAACAAGCACAGATATGAAAAGCTGCTATTATTATAGGACTCAGCCGCGTATTTAGTCAATATAAGAGCTGGAAACTAAACTTTTTAAGTCCGCTTTTGTGCTTCTTCATGCTGTCAAAGTGCAGAACAGTAAATTAAAAAGAGCAGCACAATGACCCTTTGTTCTTGTGTGTTGTCTCGATGCTGGCAAAACTGCTTCTAATACAAATTCATTGTTTTTTGATGTGTTATCCATCTGATATAACAGAGAGGCGGTTCAGATTTTATACCAGGGCTCCTTAGTCTGTGGGAATATTTAATCAAAAAGGTAACAACAGTCCAAGACCTTCTCAGTTTATTTTAATGGTTGTAATTGGTAGGTTTGGCTTGTCAGTCATTAGCGTGTTATATATCGTCTTTTCCTTTCTACTGTTCTGGAAATCCACAGGAGTCGTGGGATCCAGAGTCTGCACAAAGCCAAAGAACCCTCGGAGACATTAACCACCAGGCTTCAGTGACACCACAGAAAATTTACAGTGAATGTCAGCTAATATTTCCAAAACGCAGTGAAAAGATCGAATGAGCGGCGCGATAGCACCACTCAAACAGACTCTATTTTGTCTGTAGACATTAAATTTTGTCTCAGACAGAGCTCGCTTTACCTCGCCGAAGATTATTAATCTCCTGTGAAATGGAAACAAAAGTTTGCCTTCCTCGAGCCTCCTGCTTTATGGACTGAGATATGAGATTCGGTGCGGCGGCTGCAGAATTGCTCCCAATTTAACGTTCAGAAGAAAACCAAATAACGTGTGCGCTCGTGATTGGCAGAAGGTTAAACAGTCTCTTATCTGCAGACACAGGATATATAATCACAGAGGGACGCTCGCACCACACCGCCCCACCTGAGAGGCGGCTCTGTCTGCAAAGCCTCTGCAAAGGTAGTTATCAGGCTATTAATCAGAGGCAGAACAGTGCCGGAGCTGCCACCTGGCTGCTAATGCATGTGTTCGCATACAGCTTCCATCACACCAAAAGCCGGATCCGTTCAAGGTTCACCCTCAGCCCGGCTTCCGCCCTTCTTCTCAGTCTGTTTTTTCCCGTTTCGGCGTAGCTATTATTAAAGGGAACGTGTAGACTTTATCATATTTGTGGGCAAAATGTCAGGGGCAGCATTTACATACACGAGCCATTCTGTTGCTAAATAGTAATTTAGCTCTGAGTCAGTGTATTGTGTGACTTTATACGATATCTGGAGGAGGCTCAGGGTGTGCTGATTATGCACAGCCCCGCTATGATGTGCGCTTTATTACCATATTTATTTAACCTGTATTTAACCTTGCTGCAGTTTCCCGCCAAATAATGTAGCTGTTGCATCTGACCAGCTGTCAGTCTCGCTGTGTTTCATATCTGCGCTCAGGGATGATCCCCCCCAACCCGAAGACCTCAGCCAGCTTTGAATAAAATACAACAGGGCTTTTGACATAGTGCTGATAGAGAGCTTCATTGCTGAGGTAAGTCGCTGACTACATGGCTCGATTCTTTCAAAGGAGCACAGTGCAAGTGGGGTCGCACTTTGAAATCATCCCA
>NW_007578074.1:344760-346001 GCF_000690725.1 Stegastes partitus
AAAAAATGACAGAAATTAAGTCTGATTGTTGTAATCAGATTCAGTGAAAACCAAAAACATCTGTGCTTCTTGGCACAACTGTGAGACTATTAGTGACTCAGCTCCAGACAGCAGTCACATGGCAAGAAAATCCAGGACTTTTCTCTTTTTTTTTCTTCTTCTTTTTGGGCTAAATGGATTTTTGCAGGATGTGTTTACACAGAGCAGATATGAGACAAGTACAAAGGAAAATTAGAAATCTAAGTAATAAAATATCTGTAGTACGGAGCCCGTCTGGTGACATCGATAAGAAAGAAAATAACTCGTTCCCAAGCATTAGTAAATCGTGGTCACGAGATATTAATGTGTGGGAACGACATAATTATCACACGGTGTTTCATCACAAGAGATCACAGGATACCGCTGTAGTTCATTCCAAGGTTAAAATCAAATGAAATCAAATCAAAATGCTCCATGTTTCATGCAAGTACGCCCGTTGTCCTTAATCTACAGCTGGTATGACCGCACTGTGAAATTTGCTCCACAACTTCTCTTGTTTCTTCATATTAGTAATGTGAGGCCACAACTTAACCATGTCGTTCCCACACATTAATAACTGGTGGCCATGATTTGTTAATGCATGGGAACGAGTTATTTCTATTTCTTATCGATGTCACCAGACAGGCTCCGTACTATAGTATGTTTAGTCACAATATTTTTTTTAATTTTTTTGCAAAATCAGTCACACCTGTGGGTGACTGGAAAAATGTTAATTTTATATTTTTGTAAAATAATAAACAAAGAAATTCAACTGTCTTTCTGCTTTTTAATTTTACTTATATATAACTGTCAGAAATGACGTTTATGAGTTACCAAAAATTTCAAAAACATCTAAAAAATTGAGAGGTACTCGTGCAGTAGATGTTGTTTTGCGTTTTATTATGACTATTTTCTGTATTGTCGACTCTGTAGTAGCCCTTTTGATGCCCTGTAATGCATTTTTTTCCCCCGACTTTATCCACTCAGACCCAGTACATTACTTCAAATGTTGAAACCTGTTTAATATTCGTAGGTGAAGGTGACTCAGCTACGATGTACTGAGTGGATTATTGGTGCCTGATTGACAAATGAGAAGTGAGCTAACTACAGTCGTCCTCGAATGTGTTCATATCCTTCCATTAAAGAAAAGGCAAAATTCACAATAGTCACTCAAATAACTAGAAACTGAAAAAGTAATAATAAATAAAAATTTGCTAAATTAT
>NW_007578074.1:349415-411101 GCF_000690725.1 Stegastes partitus
GTTTCTGATTCTGATGGCTTGAGGAACATCTACTTGAATGTCAGGACCAAAGGATTCTGACACACTCAATTGCAATCACTTCACCTGCCACTTGCAAAATGTTTTCGCTCATTGCTGTATATATGACATGACTTCTAAAACAATTAATAAGTCATCAGGACTTAAACTCAACTGATCTGATTAAAAAGCTCATGAAATGTTCCTTTCTGTGTCTTAAAATCCAGGATTCTGTGACGACCTTGGTATTAATATCTCCCTCGCTTGGTGGTTTCACCTCACACAAACACAGGAGTGGAAGTGTTCCTTATGAAAGCATTCGTTGAACATTATTGATTCGGTTCCTGGAAGATCAGACATTTAATTAACATTGATTCATAGATGTGCTCATACGGGGAGCGAATTAGTGTCCCATCGCTTGGGAACGTTCCTCTAACTTATTGCGTGTCTGCGGTTTCCTTTATCTCCGCCCGCCTCCCCGTCTGTAACGGGGGCAGGAATATAATGGTGTTCTGTTAAAATGTGGAAATAATGGAGGAATATCATCACGTTCATGAATTGTAGATTTCCGCACTTGGTAATAAAGTCTCTGAAGGAAAAGTTCTTGCCGTGAAAGCACAGTTCAGGGTGGAATCTTCTTCTTGTTCTGGATCATTTTGGAGGCAGTTAACGGGTTCTCCCACATCCTGCTGTAAATCTACCTGTCAGTTTAATAACTTTATTGGACGAGAACGAGGTTTTCTTTCATCTATTTAATCTGGAGTCTTGTCATTATTATGGTTGAGATGATTAGGTCACTTCTGCAGGTTTTGTCTTTAAGAATGAGCTTTCTAGTCCATTCTTAGTTTGTTTAAACGGCCTCGCACCGTGTTTTAATCTTTTATATTATCTTTTATCTGTTTCCTCCATTATAATCTATCTTTTTATGTATTATTCCTTTTATTTACCTATCGTACCTCAGCTGCAGCTCGGTTTTCATGCTTTGTGGTTTTCATGTTTTGTCTTAATGCTGTGTTTTACTCCTTATACTGTGTATTCTTGTGTTGCTAATCCATCTGCTTTACTTTAAAAGCAGTTCCTGTTGTTTTAAGATTTACACTGGGGACAAAGTATGCAGCATCTAAACATCAAGGCAGGTTAACAGGGTTTGAACGGCATGCTGTGTTCACAAAATCACCAAAACATTCATTAGAGCCAGAAGCTGGGAAAAAAAAAATAGAGAGAATTGTCAGATTTTGAATTTTCTGAAGGTCCTTGAACTACACGTCTGTAATGTGCTGTTTGGTTTGGAAAATTAGTCAAATCTCAGCTTAAAATATGACTTTTAAACAAAACTGTTTTGTTCTTCGTGTCACAGTTTTAGAAAAAATGACAGAAATTAAGTCTGATTGTTGTAATCAGATTCAGTGAAAACCAAAAACATCTGTGCTTCTTGGCACAACTGTGAGACTATTAGTGACTCAGCTCCAGACAGCAGTCACATGACAAGAAAATCCAAGACTTTTCTCTTTTTTTTTCTTCTTTTTGGGCTAAATGGATTTTTGCAGGATGTGTTTACACAGAGCAGATGTGAGACAAGTACAAAGGAAAATTAGAAATCTAAGTAATAAAATATCTGTAGTACGGAGCCCGTCTGGTGACATCGATAAGAAAGAAAATAACTTGTTCCCAAGCATTAGTAAATCGTGGTCACGAGATATTAATGTGTGGGAACGACATAATTATCACACAGTGTTTCATCACAAGAGATCACAGGATACTGCTGTAGTTCATCCCAAGGTTAAAATAAAATGAAATCAAATCAAAATGCTCCATGTTTCATGCAAGTCCGCCCGTTAATCGACAGCTGGAATGAGCGCACTGTGAAATTTGCTCCACGACTTCTCTTGTTTCTTCATATTAGTAATGCGAGGCCACAATTTAACCATGTCGTTCCCACACATTAATAACTGGTGGCCACGATTTACTAATGCATGGGAACGAGTTATTTTTATTTCTTATTGATGTCACCAGACGGGCTCCGTACTATGGTATGCTTAGTCACAAATAACTAGAAACTGAAAAAGTAATAATAAATAAAAATTTGCTAAATTGTAATTTAGTGAAATAAGACATTGCTTTGAATTGTGGTTGAAAAGAATTATTTTTAAAAAATAAAATAAAGGACAAATCAGAGCCCTTTGCTGATGAGCAGTGGGCCAGAACACCTTTTTAAATATTTCTGTTGAACCACAATTCAAAAGTATTAATAAAAGTATAAGTTTATTTATTATTACTTTTGTCAATTCCAACTTATTTCAGTGACAGCTGTTTTTTTCCTTCTTTAATGGGAGGGTATGAATACATTTGAGGACACCTGTATATGAAATGTGGATGTTGTACAAAGACAACAGGAACATCAGCAGCAGGACGAATAATTCCTGGAGTGGAGACGACAATCAGACCTGTAGTAGTTCACATTTTTGTCCTGACAAACCATGTAGTGTTTAATATAATTTTAAAGCTACGTGGATGCCAGAGCAGCCGCCCCAGTGTGTGCCATACGTATGGTGTCAGCTCATGTGTCAGCTTCGTGTCATACTGAGCGTCACAGCGTGGCCCCGAAACTGGCAGAGACAGCAGGTGTGTTTACAGACTTGGTTGAGTTCTATGATAATTAACAAGGATTGTCACCAGTTGATTTTTTATTTCTTATCACTCTGTCTTTACAGATCTAATTAGACACATTGAGAGATGCACTC
Organism: Stegastes partitus; assembly: GCF_000690725.1. Taxonomy (NCBI): domain Eukaryota; kingdom Metazoa; phylum Chordata; class Actinopteri; family Pomacentridae; genus Stegastes; species Stegastes partitus. Next base: position 352,154 of record NW_007578074.1, read on the forward strand.
AGTCTCACGCGTTCATGCAAGAGCTCGTGCAGATATAAACAACACAAACCTACACGAGGCAACACAAGTGTAACGTGACGACCTTCGAGTTCATGTGGTTTTTAGCCTCTTGCACGCTCCTGGTGTGTTTCTGATGAATGCACACATCATTATCATCAGGCCAACACTGGCTGTCTTGTTTCCTCACTGGCACAATTGAACCATTGAAGGATTAAGCATAAAATTCAGACAATCTTCTCCCTGAAAATGTTTTATATCTGACTCTCATTTTTTTGGCCGGCTTTGAGTTGTAATTATCCGAATGACAGCTGTGTTGAGCATCTTGAAAATGTCCAAACCTCTCCAAAATTGCTTTTATGATAATGAAAAATGTTATGTTTGTAACACTCCCAATGTGCCACATCATTATTTTACATAATTAGCATCACTGAATCATGTCTCCGAGCAGCGCTTCCAAAGTGCCAAAATGATGTCGCTGTAAAACCAGACCGTTATTCATCCAGCACACCAAAATCAACGCTGTATGCAATTATTATCATTTTTCTTATAACCGTGCTCCCCCAGCCGTCACCACGTATTAAATATACCACACACGTATGGCGTTTTTAAAAAAAAAAGTTTATTCTTCATTTACAGAACACAAAAAAACCACTGAAACCCTGCATACAAATCTACAAAACATCCAAAAATATAGAAAACATTTGAATTTACACAAGATGCACTTTATGAATAATATGAAACGGTGATAATGAAGTAAATCAGAGGCACTAAGGCCCATAACAGTTGGCAGTAAATCCATTTAATACAAAATAGTGTGCCAAATTGTTTATCACTTTATGAGTGTATAATTAGTTTTTTCAAGTTTCGTTTCCAAACCTCATTCAGCTACGAGGACGTAAAACCCAGAGTGTGAGGTCACTGCGCTTCACTTTGCTCTACATAAAGGTTTAATACTGTATTTCTGTAAACATAGATTTCTTTAAAATGTGCACAGCAAATATAATAATATATGGTGAAGTCGCCCACGAGCGTGTGATCAACAAAAAACACACATCTGGAGCAAATCCCATCTTTCAAGTCTGCGGTGATGTAATTTCAGTGTGGCGAGGAGGAGCTGATGAGGTAAAGTGTAGTAGAAATACTGAGGTACTGTGGCATCAAAAAAAAAAACACCACCTCATATGAGTTTCTAATCACCGTCTGCAATCGATGCTGCATCCTCTGGCTGAGTCACATTACACTGGTTTTGGAAATCAAATCGAAGAAATCCATCTGAGGATGATAAACGCTGCCTGAAACCGCAGAGGCTTGATCCTGAGGTAACTGGAAATGGCAAATATTAGCTGAGATGCTAAAAACACAAGCCCGCACCTACCACGGAAACTAAGAGAAGCGAGGAGCTAAATAACCGCATCATATTTCAAATGTCAAAACCAGTATGAATGTCACAGTGATGGAACCAGCGCACATGTAAACACGTTCAGCAGTGGTGTGAATAAACAGTGCACAGCATCAGTTATTACACCCAGCAGTTTGCAAGTAATAATTTCCAGTGATGTAAAAAAAGAGTCTGAGATGCTGATAAAAAAAGAGGATGACATGAGGTATGCGTTCACACAAGTCTTCCAGGCAGAGCTACGCAGATCTGTATCCTACTGAGGATGCTCAATCTGCTTCTGGGTGTGAGATTTCCTCTCAGACCTTTGAATGATGGTCCAGTTTTCAGTCTAAGAAGACCTGATTCGATTAAATGTATTACGGCACTGTAATCGGTCCTGGCAGACGTGGTTCTATGATAAGATTTGCGAGTGAAATTGTCTTTTCTGTGAGAGCTTGAAGTCAAACATTACCCACTGTCACTCTGCCGCAGAGCAGTTTCTAAAGCTGGTGGGTCAAAAAAACCACCATAGTGTCTCTAAAGCGGTAACTGCAGCACCAAACCAGAACCAGGAAACATGGTGAACACCCACTGCAGTCGGTCCGAGCTGCACAGCAACTTTCTGATTCCTGTAAATCATGCAAGAGATGAACCCTAAAATAAAAATAAAATGTGCCAGATATTTAAGAGTTTTGGAGGCATTTTGAGGAAGTGGAAGAGATATTGAGGCTTTAAGTATATCTTATTGTAAAAGATTTATCCTTTTGATGTAGATTTCTCTTCCAGTTCTATTCCCTATTTTAATATCTATTATCTGAATATATTGTCTGCTGAATGTAAACTGTTTGGACAGGCATGTTAACAACTCTAACCACCATATGAGGTTGGCTACCTCGGAGATTTGGACAAATAAGGCTGCCATTTGTTCCCTAGTGGTGATTAAGGACACGCTAATGGAAGGCAAATCACACTGAAGTTAAAGGTAACTCTCTCCATCGAAGGCATCCGTACAGACTTTATTCCAGTAACCTAAACACAGACGTTATTACTTCGATGCCACTCGCTGTAGCAGTTCCTTAATGTAGTGAAGCAAAGCGTTTTCTGACACACGCTGCAATAGACCGGCGACTTCCTCTTGCAGACCACACACGCCCTCCTGCCGGCGGTGGCCCGGCTCCTGGAGGCCACGTTGCTCATTTGTTCTACAAAGTAAGCAGGAAGGTGACCTAAACCCGGAGCGTCGGAGGCTGGTGGAGCCTCGGCGGAAGGAGGCGGCGCTGCGGAGGGAGAGCCGGGGGCGGCGTCGGGGTTGGAGGGAGGTGAGGTGGCGTCGGACGGGGAGGCAGGCGGGACTTTGAATGGAGAAACAGGCGGTCTTTTAAAGGGAGAGGCAGACATGAAGTTTTGCGGACCTGAGCGGCGCGGAGTAGAACCGATCTCGGCCAGGGACAAGATCAGCTGTTCCCTGAAGTTCTTTTGCGTGACTAAAGGCCGTTTATGCAGTTTGCACATTTCTTTGTAGAGAATGAAGGCGTTCACCGTGGCTATGTCCACTAAATGATAAAACAGAGTCTTGTACCATTTCCTGGTCTTGTGAATCACGTTGTAGTAGCCGATGAGCGCGTCCGACAGGTCCACGCCCCCCATGTACTGGTTGTAGTCTCTAATGCAGCCTGGAATCGGCACCAGCTTCACTGTCCACTGTCCGTCTGCGTCTTTCACTTTGCGCTTTGCCATGTCGTTGCTGTACGCCTTGTGAATCGTGGTGCACATCATCACCTCCCGGGTGTCGAACCACTTCACGAACAGCAGCTGTCCTTTCCTGAGCCAGCGGATGGTTCCTCTCGGGGTTTTCGTCGGCCTGTTGTTCTTTTTCGGCTTGGGATAACCGGCTACGTTGGCACGAACGGTGCCACATGCCCAGATTTTTCTCTTGAGCAGGTCAAGGAAAAGAGTTGGGCTGGTGTAGAAGTTATCCACATAGAGCTTGTATCCTTTACCCAGAAATGGGATGTTCAGCAGCCTCATGACAGCATCATAGCTCAGCCCCTTCCCTGTGGGCTCACTTTCTTTCCCCCCGTACACAAAAAAGTTCAGGGTGTAGCCGCACACGGAGTCCGCCAACACGAAAAGCTTGAAGCCCCATTTAGTGGGCTTGTTTCTAATGTACTGCTTGAGCCTGATCTTGGCTTTGCTCGCCACCATCCGCTCGTCGATGGAGATGTGCTGGTAGGGATGGAAGAAGGTGTGGCAGGCCTCCAGAATCTGCTCATACAGCGGCTTTATTTTGCAAAGCACGTCGTAACTCGGCGTCCCCTTTTTTTGGTCATTGGCTGCTTCGACAGCCGGATCGTTCATGTGCAGGCTGCGGGAAATGGCGAGGAAGCGCCTGCAGGGCATGACGGAGGCGGGGAACGGCAGGTTGAAGAGCCGAGAGCCTCTCCAGAAGTCTCTGAGAGTTTTCAGCGGCGCGATGCCCATGTAGAGGACGATGCAGATGAAGGAGTACATGTCGGCCGCTGTGACGGTCACGTGTCTTTCCTTCTGAACTTGGGATTTCTTTTCCCCGTAGGCGTTGGTGTTTTTCACCAATGTGTCAATCACCGTCGTGGAGAAGAAGAGCTGGAAGAGCTCGAGTGGCGTGTAATCCGCTGTTCTGTTCAGCTGCGGCCCAACATCCCTTTCAGGTCTGAAATGCGGCTGAGGAGGCTCAGCGTCCTCCTCGTCAATGTTACGCCACTGATCTTCGTCGTCGGCTTCATCCTCATTTGCGAGACGTCTTTCCGCTTGCTGCTTCCCACTCTGAGATTTCCTGCAGGGTCTGGAGAATGTCTTGCCGGCGTTGGGAGAGGAGGAGTTTTTTGGGGGTGTAGATTCGTAGTGGATCTTCTTTCTCCGGGGACTCTGTTCCAATTTCTTAGATGCAGATTTGAGGGGTGACGACAGTGGAGACGACAGTGGAGAAGATGCGGAACGGCGCTGCCTCCTGGAAGCTCTTCTCTTCGTGGGCCGACTTTTCCCCTCCTCATCCGAACTGTCCTCCTCAGTGAAGGTTTCCCTGAACATAAAGCAGATAGTCGAGGGTTAATTAAAGACGAGGTGGTGCTTTTATCACTTGCAACTTAAACCTTGATCTACGAGCAAGACAGAGTGAAACAAACTGTGTATGATGTGATTCTAAATGATCTCCTTAAAAAGGGTCAACAGTATGAATTAGAGCAGTTTTCTGAAGGGTTTATAAGAGCAGCTGTAAAAATATGAATGTATGGCTGCCACTTCAACTCAGCAGAACTGAGTCATGGCAGCATGTTTTTCACATTGATGCAGAACAACATGCTGCCGTGACTCAGTTCTGCTGAGTTGAAGTCGTGAATTTGCCTTAAAACCCACTAAGAAACTATTTTTATCAGGTATTTAATTATCTGGAATGGTTTCTTAGTGGTTAGCACAGTTGTCTTGCAGCAAGAAGGTCGCCGGTTCGCGTCCGGGATCTTTCTGCGTGGAGTCTCCATGTTCTCCCCGTGCAGCGTGGGTTCTCTCCGGGTTCTCCGGCTTCCTCCCACACAGTCCAAAAACATGTTGAGGTTAATTGGTGATTCTAAATTGTCTGTAGGTGTGAATGTGAGTGTGCTTGGTTGTCTGTCTCTAAGTGTAGCCCTGTGATAGACTGGCTACCTGTCCAGGTGAACCTGCCTTCACCCTGAGTCAGCTGGGATAGACTCCAGCCCCCCATGACCCTAGTGAGGATTAAGCGGTGTATAGATGATGGATGGATGGGTTTCTTAGTGGGTTTTAAGGCAAATTCCCTACATCAAAATACATAACAATATTTCAGTACAAACTCACATATAATGTGATGCAGAGTATTTTCCACACTGCAGCTAAAAATGAGTTGGACTGGATGATATGCAGATAAAATAAGAAAAACATCGTCTTGCCATTATTTTTGACAAATATTGCAATTGAGTCATGATTTTTCTGGGGAAGGTATTTTTTAAAATTTCTTTTACTTTAAACAGACATTACAGTGTTTTTGCAGCAGTCATTAGCAAACATGTCCCTTTAAGTCTAAAAATTTCATCGGTTTGAGCAGCTGTATTGCGTCACAGTGCCAAAAATTGCAGGTCCTGTGATTCAGGTTTTGCACTTGGCCGTGCTGTGATTTCAGTATTATTTTGAGAAATGGTTCAGCCATCGTTGCCAGTTTACACACACCTCAGTAATGCAGTCTAATACAACAGCCCTGCAAAAGTTTGGAGAGCTCCAGCAGAGGTTAAAAACAAGATCAATCAATCTGTCAAAGGACAGCAAAAAAATAAATAATTAAGTCAAGAGCATAATCTGCAGATTAATCAATAATGAAAACTATCATTAGTGGTTGGGTTAGTCAAATGAAAAAGCAGCACAAGTTCAGATATTCTGACTTTTAGTTCCCACTGTAGGTCAGATTTCAAAAACAGTGGATGCGGCTCAGCGACATCTGTCGTTTGACCCTCCCGGCCTGGTCAGTGTCCACATCTGTCACCTCCAGGCTGTCATGCAGCCTCGCACAGATATAAAAACTGCAACTGCACTGTGAGACTTCTTCCTCATGTAGAGTCTTCAAGTCCAAGCTGAGATAAACCTGATTCTGTCGTCAGGGGATTAAAAAAAAAAAAGAAAAAAAAAAAAACTGAACAAAGATGGATTGAAGCCAGTGAGGACATCATGCAAACATTTTTACAGACTTGGCTGCACTGAACTTTATATGCAACAATAAAAGATTGCCCTTTTGAAAGGACGGTGATGTTATAATGATAATGATGCACTGCTTTGTTCTTTCTAAAATCACTTCTCATAAGGATGCTTGTACACCTAAACTGACCGAAACATTTTATTTGCATGTAAGCAGTGGAGTTGCCATGCTTTATTATCGTATTTATTGAACTTGTATGCGGTTGATAGATCTGCCCAGAGTGTATTTTGCACAGGTGCCCACACGCACTCCCCCAGGCCTGGAACAAAGTGTCTTAGTAAGACTACAAAGCGATCATAATATAGAGATAGAGATACTTTCTACCGCGGTGTGCACACCCAAAAACCTGCACAAAGCGGAGGATTCCTGTGCGTAAAGTGAAGACAACTTCATGACAAACTCTGTTAAACGCCAACAAAGTACGTGCAGCGTACAGCTTTGTTAATGCGTGGTCCTCGGGAGCTTGCGGCAGGTTTGTGCACAGCTCAGTCCGCCGCTGTGCAACTCCTGCAAGAAGAACAGGACAGCAAGTGCACAGAAAGAGCTGCAGCGAGAGCGCACGACTGTACCGGACGCGCCAGGTACAGTCAGACGGACGTTCGCTGCAGCTCCGCTATGCGCATGAGTTTAGGATGCATATGAACCCTGAGCGTGTCTGACGTGGTTCAGGAGCTGCATACAGAGTTGGACCGGAGCCAGCAGTGTACTCACTTCTCCGATCCGTGACCCAGCCCCCTCGGAGTGTCGTCCTCGTCCAGGCTGCACTCGCTCTCAGAGTCCGAATCTGAGGGCAGCTGCTCGAACTCATCCTCAGACTCGGACAGAAACATGACTGAAACCGGCTGCCTGTATGTTCCTTCAGTTTAAACGCTGGGTAACCTTTCCCCCCTCTGCGGATCCTCCCACTTTCACTGACAAAAGATTCGCTTTTTACGCGGGTCTCCGGTCCGACAGGATGTCCCGTCTCCCGCGCGCCATATATGGGTAGAGAGGCAGCTCCAATTGTGGCCGTTTTCCGCCGTGCAGATTTATAACCTGGAGGACCTGGCTGTAAATAAAAGTCATGCAGTTTGAAAAAAAAGAAAGAGCTCCCGGCACGTTACCTTAACTGTGGGCCTGTTTAGGGTTTGTTTTCTCCTTCAGCTGCAGACTGAGCGCACCTTCATCCACCACAAAACACCTGAGCAAGACTTTTCTAAAGTTCCATTAACCTGTGAAACCTCCCTTCTGCAGCAGACACTTAACACTGAGGGATAATATTTAATATAATTTTTATTTTCTCAATTGCATGTGCAGTATCAGTTTCATTTCCATTTGCAGTATTTCATGATAATGTGCACTATTCAACATGATGTGCAATATCACTTAACTGCTCCACTCTGCTTGCCAGTATTACTTCTCCTTTTCTATTCCAGTCCCTTTTTTAAAGCTTACAGAAGTTTATTTTATTTTTTTGCTAAGTGTATCGTGTGTAATATCTGGCACAAAAATTCTTAATAAAGTTCTGCCTCATCCGTAATGATTCACTTATTAGCAGATAGAGTTTCTGTGACACACTTTGTTCTAATAAATGTGTTTAAAATTCTAAAGTTTTGGATAATTGCAGAAATAAACTGAGAGTTGCAGCTTTTGATTTTTAATTGACTATTAAAAGAACTGTGCTGGGAGAGTTCTTGTTTTGAAGTTCTTGCTTTTTTTTTTTTAAACTAAAAAACATACAAGAACTCTGCCTAAGGGGAGAAAATTCCACCCGTACAGATCGACCCAAAATCCAGATAAAGTTCATTAGTATTAAGAGCATTAATGTCAGTAATACCACTTTTTCCCCCTCCAATGAAATTATTAGAATAGTTGATGAAAAGATGGCTTTGGAGATGCATGATGGGAAAAAACCCTGCAACCCCTTGAATATTTTATTCAGTCCTCAAAACACATTTTAAGAAATGCAATGAAAATATGTTGATTGTTGATTACTGTTGGAAGCAAAGCGTGCTGTTGGTAGATGGATTCTGTTGTTAGTTAATTTATCGGCTATGAGGCAAAACATTCAGAGGCCCTTATTGCTTTAATCTTGTGCGATATAATCATCATCTATCAGTTTTAATGTTTTTTTTTTCTCGTACTAGTGAGCAGTTTTTTTTTTTTATTACTTCATGCAGGGAGTGAGTCTTTGATGTGTGCAGCCGTACTATTATCCGAGGCAGCGCGTTTTGTCAGCTGCGTGGGCCAAACGTCCTCCACTGATATGTGTTTGGAAGTGCAGCGATATCATAATCGCCTGCGTTATTCACTGTGAGTCCGACCGGGCGGCTGCTGGGGTGACCTCGCTTCACCTGCCCCATTAAAAGTCAGAAGACGGTGGTGTTGGCCTCAGTGAAGAGGCTGAATAAACTCCCACTCGCTTCACCAGCCTCAGTCCCGGAAACAGAGCGACGGAGCGAATGAAGGAGCCCAAATGATGCTATTTATTCATCAGGCGGAGCCCCAAACGAGGTTCATTACGGGAGGTCACCGTCGGAGGGTTTTGTCCGCCTCCTTCGTGCGTGTTTTCGAGCAAAATATGAAAGCAGGTAAAGAGTCAGTTCACGGAAATCAACCGAGATGCCAGATGGCCATTTAGTGGAGGTGAAGTCAACTTTGCTCGGGTTTGTCAGAGCATTAAAAATACAAACAATCCTCACCATGCTTTGTGCAGAAAATAGTGCATTTGAAAGCTTTGCTGCTGCACTGATGCTGATGCTGTTAATGTGTGATCGTATTGGAACATCCATCCATTATCTAAACACCGCTTAATCCTCACTGGGGTCTGCAGCAGCTGACTCAGGGCGAAGGCACAACCAAGCACACTCACATTCACACCTACGGACAATTTAGAATCACCTCAACATGTTTTTGGATTTTGTGGGAGCAGGAGAACCCGGAGAGAACCCACGCTCCATGGGGAGGACATGCAAACTCCACACAGAAAGATCCCGGGTGTCCTCACCAGGACGTGAACCGGCGACCTTGCAGACAACAGTGCGAACCACCGAGCCACCTTGCAGCCCCATATCGGAACAGCGTTACATAATTAAAGACATACTGTATGGCTTATAAGTTTCCTTATAAGTTTCCTCTTCGATAAATATTTTCTCAAAATTGCCACTTCACAGCACAACAAAATGTGCCAGCAGTAAACGCTTGTAAAAACTCCTCTCGTCTTTCTGTTTACAGCTCAAGTCATGAACGGGTCATGAATTATTCAGGCTGTCATAGCTGCGGGTTCAAATTCTGCAGAGTTTAAAGGTCCCATTTTACTCGCATTTCTGCCTTTTGTGAGTTTGTTTTTCATTGCACCGTGTCCCGAGATACTGTAAGTGTGCTTCATTATTTATTTATTTGGAAACGGTGGAAATTCTGCCGCGCTCGAGCCGTGCAGAAGGTGTGGCTCCGACGAGGTGCAAACTCTCGTAATGGGAACGGATCTGATCGAGTCAGTCGACAAACAACAGCAGCGTTTAAGTGTAAGTGATGCGAAATTATATTGTTTGTGATATTAATCGGTGTCACTTGTCGGTAATCGTTGATAAGTGTTGAGAAAATTAAAAATGCTCTAACAATCTGGCAGCAAAGGGTGATAGAAAATCTCCATAAAATGATAGAACAGCGCAACATTAAAAACACTCTTTCTACTAAAAATATTCTGTTATAAACAACACATTATAAAACTGAAAACAGTGAAAATCTGTTCAAGAAACATACTTTAATAGAATACTTACTGTATGTACCACAAATACAGTATAAAGCTGTTACAAGTGCATCTCATATTATTAGAATATGATCAATATTGTTCATCTGTCATTGCTCAAAAGGGGGAGAAAAAAAATTTCTATGTTGATTCTGTAAACATAAACTGAAATATTGCAAGCCTTTATTTGTTTGAACTTGGATGCTAACAGCGTACAGCCAACCCAAAATCAATCTCAGAATATTTCTGAGACATTGAGAATATTTCACAGACGGCCTCAGAGGTGTCAATCAAGGACCCCCAGACACTCCCTCACGGTCCTGAGGAGAGTTCTAATCAGCTAATTACCTCAAAACACCTGCAAAGAGCCTTTACATTCTTCATCTGGTTGAGGGAAGACAGCTCTCCAAAAGGAGGGTGAGACTCCAAAGTGCATTGCTGAAAGAGCTGGTTGTTCACAGAGTGCTGTGTCAAAGCATATGAATGGAAAGTTACCTGGAAGGAATGAAAGCGTGGTAGGAAACGGTGCACAAGCAGAAGGGATGACATCAGACTTGAGGGGATTGTCAAGAGAAGCAGATTCAAGAATGTGGGAAAGAGTCACGAGCAGTGGACTGAAGTGTCCAAGAAATGGTCCAGAAGTGTCGAGTTCCTGTTGTCGAGCTTCTCTGCAATACATCTAACAAGCGTCTTACCTGAACTAAGAAGAGAAAGAACCGGACAGAGTGAAGAGTCACAGGATCAAAGCTGCTAGAGGTTTCCAGTCAGTGATGATTGCCGTGTCATGTGCTGGTGTTGGTCCACTATCTGTAATCAAGTCCAATCTGATTTTGGAGCACTACATGCCTCCGTCTGCTGAAGAGCTTATTGGAGATGCAGATTTTGTCTTCCAGCATCTCCCCACACTGCCAGAACCACTCAGAAATGGTTCATGGACCATGGCCTTACAGTGCTAGACTGGCCATCCAACTCCCCAGATCTGAACCCCGTAGAAAATATGTGGCATATTGTCAAGAGGACGAACCAGACCCAACAGTAAAGAAGAGCTGAAGGCCGCTGTCAAGGCAACCTGGGCATCCGTTGCCCCCCAGCAGGGCCACAGGCTGATTGCCTCCATGCCGCGCCACATTGCTGCAGTAATTTTCATAATTCGATCCCCGACCAAGCATTGACGAAACATGCAGGGACATACTTTTCAGAGTTTGGATATTTCTGTATTATAAATCCTATCTTTAATTGATCTTTGTTTGAAATATTCCAATATTTTGAGATGGATTTTTCAGGGGGTTTTTATGAGCTGTTGTTCTCAAAGTTAAAACAAATAAAGGCTCGCAGTGTTTCAGTTTGTGTGTTCTGAGTCTTGAATATTTAATTTTTTTCACTTTGAGCAACGTCTGACGAAAGATATTGAACCTTTTTCACCGTATTATTATAATGTGAGATGCACCCGTGTAAACCTGCCAGAGATTCTTTCAGAGGTAAATATTGTAATTTAATCAAAAATGTTCCTCAAATGTTCCTTGTAACTACCTTAAAATGACAGCTATATAATGAAAGACTACCACCTGAAGAATGTCAGAAAATACTGTAAATGTAGCATCATTTGTGTTAAAAATAGAGAAATATTCTGTAATTAAATAAGAAAATCCCTCAATTACAGAAATGTTCAGATATCTGTTCTTTTTTTTCTACTGCTGTAATTTTTAAGTATTTTTTTTCTTTAGAACATTTTGTTGATATAATCAAACGTCAACAAATACATTAGATATCACATAACTTTAACTCTAACCTTCCTTTTAAATGTGCTAATTTACCAAATCATAATGTTTCCTCATCTTAACAATCTTGCACAACAACAACAACAACAACAAAACCCTCAAGATGTCCTCCTTCTTAACACCCACATATTAAATCTGTGGTCAATATAACATCTTATTTTTACACACTGTAGTTCAGTTCAAACACATTCCCAGAAACAGCAGTTTTGACAAATGGTTCATCACCAAATGTGCAACTGAGTGTGAGAATAAGTAGAAAATAACAGTTGAGAGCTTTCTGTTAAAGCACAATTAGAACGTGTATCACTAACCTCCTCTATGTTGTTTATGAGCCTCTGGTAGAAGGTGAGCTGGTCGGAAACAAACAGTCACACAGGGTGCATTGTTTCCTGTCACAGCAGAAATAAATAGGAATGTCGGGATGTCCAGATTGAGGATTTATTTGCATAAATATAGGTTTGATTTTGTGCTAAAACTGCCCCACTATGTTGAGATGAGTGTAAAACAATGGTGCAGAGTCAGTGGAGGGTGCAGCCACCAGCCAGGCCTCTGAATGATGCATGTTCTGGATGTCTCCTCCGTGTGCTGCTCTCTCAGTCCTGCTGACAGCATGGTGTGTGTGTGTGTGTGTGTGTGTGTGTGTGTGTGTGTGTGTGTGTGTGTTGTGTGTGTGTGTAGTGCGTGGGAGGAGCTGATGATGGCACTGACACATGTCACCAGTCCTCTGTGGGAGTCTGAGGGGATGCTGCTGATCTGAGCTGCGGATGTAATCTGCATTCATGTTTAATAAAGTGGTGAAGAGGGAGGAGTTACTCTGTTCATACGTGTTGTATAAGCAAGAGCCTTGTTTATTTTCACGTCTATATCAGGCGCCTGACGAAAGCCGGTGGTGTCTCTGTGTCTGTGAGGGGCTGCTAACCTTCAAACACTATAATAAATACGATTTAAATTCAGATTATAACAGCAAGTATCTGTAAAATAATGATGTTTCTAGTGGATTTCAACACAGTAAATCAGTGTTATTTGTGGTGACACACTGTGAAAGAACAAATTATTATTACATAGATAATACACATATTTTTGATGTTGCTATTATGCACAGTTTTGAACTTTGTTGGCAGTAAACATATGATTGATTTAATTTTTTTCTGTGGTTTTACTCGATATTATCTCTGATTTACCAAAAGAAGGAAAATCTGTAAAATGACAGTCAAATTATTTAACATTTTTCAATCCTTGATCTACATATTTTTCTTTAAAATATCAGTACACATCTGTAAAATAATTTTATTATCATAGTATTGATGTTGACATAAAAAATCTTATTAAAAAATGTATTTTATTACAGTTTTGGCTTTTTTTTTTTAAAGGTTTATGTGTAAAAAAAATTTTCAATAATTTTACTAGTTGCCTTCTGTAATTTAACAAAACAGGGGAAATCTGCAAATTAAAAGTAAATTGTTATTTAAAAAAAAAAAAAGTGTTAGAAATGTGGGAAAAAAAGAAAAAAAAAATCTTTAAAGGTGTTTAGCTTGAATTTCATCCTCCAAGTGGATTCCAAGAAGGTTCGTCACCTCCCCAAGTCTGAGAGAATCTGCCCGGACCTGTCTGTGTGCAGCCTGACATTAGTGTCCACGCTGACTAGGCAGAGAAAACAATAGTGCACAGAAGTGTGCATGCATGGAATATGTAGATGCAACCTACAGAAACAGAGTCTTACTGGCTCCAGTTGACTAGAAAGTAGCATAAAGACAACAATGCATCCATAGTGTCTGCAGCTGCCTGTGTGCGTCCATAAGGAAGTAAAAATCAATGTTCACAACACCTGCTGTGATGCATTTTCATACATAACCTTTAATCATTGAGCTTAAAACAGTGTTGTGCAATGAATTCTACTTTGTCAAAGCATGTGAGTTTTGGATCTAGTTGGGCTGAACTGGTGCAGCGTTTCTGACAGGTCTGTCTTCCTGTTACAATCAGCTGAGGTTTATGGTTACTGCAAACTTACTTTAAAAACAAGCACTGTCAGAGGTTAAGTTGAAATACGTATAACCAGTGGCTCTACAGGGTGATCCAGGAGGCTCTGATGCAGGAAACAAACCTTTACTCTAATGTGGAGACCGTCCCTGTCAGGAGAAACAACGGTATTTGTCTTGGCTTCAGATGCAGCCTAGTTAATACTTAGCAGACCTCTTTGTGCTTGTGCCAATTATGACCGTGAGAGATAACGGGAAACTTTAATGATATCGTCACAGTGCTGCGTAATCTTTTAGGAAGGATGCCAAGGTGAACGTGTCTTTTTTTGAATAGAGATCTGGATTCATCCGGCTAACAGTCAATCTTTAACCAAATTTATGGAAGGTCAGAACATTTTTTTTGTTTTGTTTTTATGTGATAGGTTTTAAAATACATTGATGATGACGATTTAAGCCAAATCATGGCTTCTGAATCCACATGTGCAGACCGATGCCGACTTTGAAAGCAGGCTTTAATCCGGCTCTCTTCGTGCTACAAAAGGAATACGTCGGCTGTGTTCGCGTTGCACTTCCTGTCGGATGTTCCTGAAAGACTGGCTGAGACTTTTTGCAAGATTGTTCCGTAGCACAGTGTCCATGTGGTTTTTCCTGGGGTGTTCTGGGGATAGCACGGGATTTCTGGAGAGTTTGGAAGTGTGTGTGGACACACAGCAAATCAACACTCATGCCAAATGTGTCTACTTCCATTGCAGCTCTTCTCGTGATAAATTATGAAGGCGTGGGTGCCGACGAACCTCGTTAGTCTTTGTTTTGAACATGTACAGTTTGCACAGTCACAGATTTTAGACTCACATAGACGTCTGGAAGCCATTTATCAGGGCACCGGATCTGAAAAGACTCATGTGGGTCATCTTGAAGTGGCAATGATGAGTGGCCTGTGTTTTATTAAGACTGAAGGACCTCTAGAAGAGAGCATAATGGGGAACTTTTTCGCAGATATCTTGCTGGTGCAGACCTTGAGAGAGCCAGAGAGCAGTGTTTGGTAAATCGTGGAGAAAGATAGAAATAGAGGAGCGTCGCAGAGTGATTGTCGCTCCTTGAGCTGTGCAGAAACAACGGAAGAACAACGAGTGCGCAGCTTTTATAACTCTTTCCCCAGATGAAACGTATATTTAGGACATAATGCATATTGCATCAGTTTGGATGCTTTGCCCTGTTGTTTTCAAGTGCTGTGTTCAAATACCAGACAGGGAACAGTCTTGACTGAGTTTCATACCACTGTGAGCACTTCATGCCAAGCCTCTAAAAGTTTCATGATCCTCGGTTAGCAGGTGTGTGTATGAAAGAAAGAGATAGAGGGTTTAGAGGAAGCGACAAAGATAAGGACGGAGCGGGCGGAGAGTGATATTCTGTAGCATCCGTCATCTCTCAGCAGCACTCACATGCGCTTGGAGAAAACAACTCCTTTGACACAGCACAAGGCCGGTGTTTACTGAGATTGCCATAAAAACTAAAAGAGAATGAATGATTCAGACCACTGTGGCAGAGTCGGCAACATCTGCCGCTCTCTGGGCTCCCAAGGATATCTGCTCTCTGCGCCGCCTCGCCTTCTGTTCATCTACACCTCCATTATTATTTTATTCTACTCTACTTTTCCATTTGCTCTTCACGTATTCAAGCAAATTCTCACACCTCCTCCTCCTCTGTTATGCACCTCTCTTTCCTCCTGAAAGCTACCAGCCCACCATATCTGTCCTTAATAAGTTTGCTGTGGCTGTAGTTGTTCTGATTCGTACTGTTTGGTTTCCATGCGCCGCAGTGATCTGATTGTTCTCCTGTTTCACTGCTAATCTGTTTTCAGAAATACCTTTTCCAGGGATTAAAGTTTCATTCACACCCGTAGTTCTGGTTGCTGTGTTCAATGCCTTTAATTGCTTATTACAAGCCACCGAAGAGGCTGCATGTAACTTTAGCTAAAGGTTCTGCAGTTTCACAACGAATAGAGTCACAAACTTTTGTAAAGTTCTGTAAAGTTGTGCAAAAAGCTGATGCATGCCAGATGTTTAGGGAGAGGCAAAAAAAAGACCAATGAAACCAAATAGTCATTGTGGATTCCTTTGAGTCCATGTGTTGGTCAAGGTTTGCTTTCTTTTCACTCCCTTCAGGAATTACCAGCTAACAAAATGATTTTCATTCCTGTATTATCTTGGACAAGCTTTTTTTTCTTCCTGTATTTGTCAATTTTTTTGGAATTCAAAGAGTCAAATTAGAAGAGCGCGTGTGAATTTCATTAATTGCTTTTTTTCAAAATGCAATAACGCAAATTAGAGCTGTAGTTGCAAATCCAGATGCCCCTGACCCCAACAAACCTACTTCTTCACAAATTCTGCAAACCTCAAGGGATATTTTCCTCCTGAATCGCTTCGAGTAGATTTTTTAGTGCTTCAATCCCGACAACCTGACGCCTGAAAACATTCAGATCCATTAATAACTTACAGGTGCACCTCAAACGCGTAACTTTTAAACAGATTTGTGCAAGAATATTAAAAAAATTTTACACTTACATTCCCCACAAAACTGTCTTTTTAATTAACTGACAATGTCCTTTTTTTAACTTGAAGCAAAACCAGATCTGCAGCACATTAGACAACTTTCTGACAGCCGTACTTCTTTAACACTGATTCAGTGACATTTAGCCGGCGGGGGGTCATCAGAGGAATCTCAGTAAACCAGCATAATGTAGCCACAGTTTCTTGCCTTAACTTGATTACTGACAGTAATCAGTTTTTTATGAGCATGAAAGTGCAGCGAGGCTCCCTCTGCCTCGCTGCCACAATCAGGCAGCATTTGATGCACCGTGAATAGAGAGTTTTTTTGGGGGGGAAAATGTCACATTGCAATGTGAGCGCCAGCGATAGAAGATGAAGGCACATCCAAAAGGTAACAGCCTCCTCTGACCACTCACAGCCATGAAGCTCATTAAACGTTCAGGCCAACCACTTTCCTTATCAGTTTTGTCCTTTGAGCAAAAGCCACGGGCGCAAATGGAGATTCGGTTCGAGCCATAAACTGACCGCATTCACATCGTTTGTGGAAGTACACTCCAACTCTTAAATGCTTCCTCCTTCAGCCCGAGTGATTTGAGCAGATGACATCAAATCAGCGGCAAAGTAGGAGCACAGATCTGCCGGGAGAACTAAGTGAGGGTCATTAGGATGGATGATGTTAGCCAAAGCAGCTACAGGACTCGGGCACCGGTAATGTCAGGTTGAACTGTTTCTTTATGAGTTCACAGTTCAATTAATGCCTCAACATGTAATAAATGTGTATGTTCTCTAAAAACAATGTAGAAATTATTGCTTATGCTAGATTTTGCATGTAAAAAATGGCCAAATGGAAACCTCAAAAGATCTACTATAAGTGGATTCGTCCATATTACCCACCGCTTGTACTGAATGCATTCCCTCTGCAGTATCTATACATATCAAGTTCTGCAGCAGACAGTAGAAGTGCACCGAACAACGGCTTCACAGAGCAGTGAATGAATGTTCTTTTAATAGCTGAGCTTCCAGCCTCGGGGTATCATCAGAGCATCATGAACAATCCAACTATCGCACGAGATAAAGAGTTAGTTATCCCAGCGAGACGGTTCTCAGCAGAAAAATCACGGCGCTGTTGCAGCCCCGCATGTTGTCACGCTCTTGACAAGCCATCTCTTGTGGCCATTTGAAAATATTTGACTCAGAAATCATTTGACGTTGTTTTAATGTCGCAAAAAATGTCTTTGGGCTTCCAAATTCAGCAAGTTTTCACACAAAAACTTTCCACCTCCAACCAACAATCAGCGGCTTTTGATCCCCTCATCTTACCTTAAACATGTGTGTTACTCTAAACAGAATCACAAATATGAAAAATAAATGAAGTTAATTTTGTTTGTAACTCATGTGTGCGGTGCTAATGCTGTTTAAATTGTCGGAAAACAGCCGAAAGACAAAGAATAACTTAGTGAGTAGAGCCACTAATTACATGGTTGGTTGTTCAATCTCTGGTTCCTGCACAAACCAAAATAAACGTCCTTGAGCGAGATGTTGAAACCTTGTTAACGACGGCAGGTTAGCGCTGTGCATGTGTGCGAATCAGTGAATGGGAAACACTGTAAAGCGCTTTGTGGAGTGGGGTTAAAAGGTGCCACATAAGTGCAGGCAATTTACCACCTTTACAGTTTTATTACAACCAGAGAGAGAGATGAGAGGAGTTCCAAGTGTCGGCTTTTCAGGAAGACCCAGACGCATGCACTGTAAGTGACTCCAAGTCTTAAGTGGGGTCACGGACGAATGACCTCTTCTGTCACCTCTGTAATGGAGACTCAATGCAGCCGAGGAAAGAAACGACAAACCGGCATGTGTCATAAATAAATTACAACCTGATGTGAGTCTGCAGGTAAATCTGATCGATTTGTGAATCAGGAACCGCGGAAGATGTCGCATCTCTTCTAGCGCGTCATCAAGTCCTTTTCCTAAAGATAAATGAGTGTGATCGTTTGAGGAAGCAAATGGTTCCCCTTCGACTCAACCTCTCAAAGCTCCACCAGAGGAAACCAGCCTCAGATCCGGTCCGGCGGCTGCTTCAGGCTCCTGCACTGCTGCAGACCGTCGGCGCTCCTGGAGAGCAGCAGAGGTAATCGCTCCATCCGCTCCTAATTATCCAACGATGCTAAATGGATTTGTTGGTTGCTATAGCACCTAACAATCACCCAGTGCAGACGCGGGTAGGAATGCAATGTGAAAGGCACATTGCAGTGTGTAATTCACATTGCCTCGGGCGCACCAGACACAGTGAAATGGCCCTTTTTTCTTCTCAAAAATGGCTTGCAGTTAGCTTTGTTCCTGCTCCTGTATGGAGGCTTTTGTCTCGGTAGCACGCAGCGGTTCTCAGAATTCTCCTCACTTTGCTGGTTTCGTGTCTATTTTTAATAAAGAACAAACGTAAGTAGTCTGCGCTTGTTATATATGCATCGTATAGCGTCGCGTTTTAACCGTGTTTGTTTGCTTCTTTGCCGTTTGTTCGGCTCCGTTGTTCTCCTAAAGAGCTCACGCTGCTACGTTACGTCTGTTTCATTGCCTGGTAATGAGAATGTGACACGTCGACACACTCTCTGATTTGAGGACAATGGCAATATGAAGTTATGGGGCGTTCACAGAAGAAAGGAAGCTTTTTTTTTTTCTCCCCTCTCTTTTAATCAAGCAGAACGCTGGAGAAAATGTGGCGGCGCTGCGTTTGAAACGAGTTCCTCTTTGATCCTGCGATGTTCTGGCGCTCACTCGGAGGTCGACGGGGGACAGATGACAGTTTCATGACCCAGTAATGACATGTGGAATCGTCATGTGGGCAGGATATGGATGGTACGCGGAGCAACGGGCTCAAAAGTTTGCCACTATTTTTGGTGGTAACCTACTTAAAATAGTGAAGTGAAAGATGCTTTTGTGACGAAGTGCTGCGTGTGATTGACGTGTTTATTGATGATTCTAACGATCAGATCTTGAAGCTGAGAAGAAACAGAGTCTAATTACTCTTTAGGATCAAATGGAAGTGGTGGGTGCGGTTTTTCTTCTTGGTTTTCTATGAAGTCTTAAACACTTTTTCTTGGTTTTCACTCCATTTGCTAATAAAGTCCACCTCACTATCCAAAAGAACTACACTCACATTGGTTTTGGATTTCCTACATCCTACATGGTGGTTTTTTGCTCCGGGCCAACTATTTATTTAAATGCAGAAACTAATTTGACCTTTATTTTTGTGTTTTTTTAAGTTGGTGGAAGTCAAGATGGAAGTTTGAGGTGTAGCTTGACTGACTTTGATGGTGGAGACTTGATTCTGTGTCTTATTATCAAATCTGGTTTCGCATTTTCTTAACCCTCCAAACTCCCAACACCTGCCAATGGATTTGAAAGGCATGTCATTTCTTTTAAAAAAATCTCTACAATTACACCATTTATCAGAAACTGATAGAACCGCTGGAATATCAACTTTTCCAACCAGTCATGTGCCGCTTTGTTGGAACAATGAACCAAATCTAAGTGTAAAATCATGATAGTTCATCAAAATCGCTTTATTTAAAATAAAATCACCAAAAATAAACCATTTGTAGGAACCAGATTGTCTAAAAGCACTAAAGTTCTCAGCTCTTTACTGCAGCTAAGAAGGCAAGAGTCATTTGCGAAACAACTGTCATGTGACCAATCAATTAGAGACTTTTTGGTTGTTTTGACACAAATTAAACATCCATCCATCTATTATCTATACACCGCTTCATCCTCACTAGGGTCGTGGGGGGCTGGAGTCTATCCCAGCTGACTTAGGGTGAAGGCAGGTTCACCTGGACAGGTAACCAGTCTATCACAGGGCTACACTTAGAGACAGACAACCAAGCACACTCACATTCACACCTATGGACAATTTACAATCACCAATTAACCTCAACATGTTTTTGGACTGTGTGGGAGGAAGCCGGAGAACCCGGAGAGAACCCACGCTGCACGGGGAGAACATGGAGACTCCATACAGAAAGATCCCGGTGCCCCCACGGGGACGCAAACCGGTGCCCTTCTTGCTGCGAGGCAACAGTGCTAGCCACTGAGCCACCGTGCAGCCCCAAATTAAAAATGTAATAAAATATAGTCAGTATGTAGAACCACCATTTTTTCCCCCAATATTGGTAAAACCAATGGGTTCTGTGGAAAACGTACTTGTTGATTCTAGTGATTTACACTTTTTCTTTCTTCTCCCTTGTTTTGTTTCCATAGAGCTCCAGGACTTTAAATGTAAAGTCTTTATAGTGAAAGTAAAAACAACTCCCAGCGACCGCATGAAGTTCAGAATGTCGACTGTAGTTTCTAACATCAGCCAAACCACATTTAGCACATGGAGACAGTTTTAAAATGGTTGGTATTTAAAGTAATAACATCAACCCGTCATGACAAAGTGACGCAAATCAGAAATGCTGCACTTTGTTGCGAGCGGTTCTATACGTCTTATATTGCAGCACATTTTAATTCAATCTGAAAGCATTTGTCTCATATAGCTGTCTGAAAGCGTTGGACGTATCTGTGCACGGATAGGAGGGTGTCGGCGTCGCAGAGGCAGCATAGATATTCTTTGTCAGTACGGATAATAGCAAGATAGCTTATCTCTGTGAATCCTGCCGTCCTCGCTGTTGTTTCATTTTGGGATTAACATGTTTGGAGTTCTGCTGCGACGGTTTTCGCAAACAGTCCCAATGGAGTTAATACGCCGGAAGTTGTTTGCATGTCGGCTAATGTGCGCCATTAAAGGTCATGCAGGATTAGGGCAAAGTTTGCAGTAGAACCATGCGTGCACGGATACTAAAGAAATGTGACAATTGTCTGACAGAATATTACATGATTTTCACATGATTTCTATCAGTTTTTTTTGTGCTCCACTCTGAGCGTGCTCCATCCTTCTCTCCTGATCTGATTCCATCGGTGTGATATCTGAGTTTTTCGGCTGAATTCGTGGCCCGGAGAAGAAGGGGTGTGATTTCTGGCACAAAATGCATTGATTGTGTGCTCGCTCTTTTCATTCTTCTTCCCCTGTATAGTTTGAAATTCTCATGCAGAGGAGGGGGGGAAGGAGAGGAAACCTGATTACTTGATTCTCAGGATACAATGGTGACTGGTGAGAGATGAAGAAAGGATTTTAAGTGCAGGAGACTGAAGCAAAAGTCGTGGGCTTTGAAGGTAGCAGCATGCATTAAATTCAATCAGCGGGGAGGCTGTTGTTGGCTGTTTCTTCAAACAATGAAGCCGGACTAAATGAGGCCGCAGGCTGAGGAGGGAGGACCACCCGTGATCAATAATGTGTCTGGTAGGTCTGGGCCTGGCAGGGAGAGAGATTTAAGGGGAAAGGCACACTCCCTGTCTGCAGGGAGGTGTTTAATCCTCCGAGATGGAGAATCAAAGTCTAAAGACCATCCTATTAAGGTACAAGACACACACGCAGAACCAGAAAGGCCAGCGTGGTTCAGGAAGAGACCTGAGACGCTCCAGGATTAGTGCCCAGGAGGCGACACAGCAGTCCGATCGGACCTGATGCTCTTTTTGATTTCCTTCATTTTGTCCTTTAGGATTGTTAAAAGCTGACTGGAAGTTTCCTCGTGAACAAACATCTTTTCACAAACAACTGCAAAGTATCATTAAGCTCAGCTAATTAGCGTCTGTATTCACACTGAATTAACCGAAATATTCGTGAGTCATGAATTTAAAAGTAATTGTCTTCCAACTCTAATGCGACACACAACTTTTTAATCCTCTTTAAGCTCATAGTTTTTGGATTTAAAGCACATTTACTTTATCTTGAATTTTACTTATGTCACCATGTCCGGCAGCAGGCAGCTGCTTTTAATAAACAAGCTCTGCTAAACCACTTAATGATACCAGCCCAGCGCCTCGGCTCCCAAAAACTATATTCACTTAACTGTATTTTTATTTATATTCAGATTCTCGTTGCATTTTCCCACCGAAATGTACGACCTTGAGCCACAAAGTCCATGTAAGCAGGTAGAAGAGGAGGATCGAGGCTCAAGTTCGCATCTTGTCTCAGATCATTATTCTGAGAAAAAAAATGTAGTTTCGACTCTTTCACTTTTGGTTGTGGCTGTGTGGTTCAGTTCAGGCACCAGAACTTTGTGGACAGGTCCATGAAAACATCCCATGGACAGAAATGTGTGCCACGAGAAACCGGACTTGAATTTTTATTTCTTATCTTGAATTATTGTAATAACACATTTGAATTCGAGTCTCGTCGTTTGAATTTAGATTTCTAAACTTTAACAAAAACACAAATCTGAATTTGAATCTTAGAATATCAATTAGAATTCGAAAAATGTGTTAAAACAAACGTGACGCGTAATGTAAGATTTTGAATTAGAATTCAGCAGCTCAAAACTTGGATTTGGGTTTCCACTCAAAATTCAGCCGCTTCCACGACTCGAATTCAGCTCTGGAATTCAAATTCAGCACAAATAACACAAATCTGGGTCACTGGTGGAGGAGCAGTTGTGTGCAGATGCACAGAGCTCCTTTTCAAAGATTCAAATTCAGTTATTTTTTTACAGATAAATATTCAAGCTGAGCAATTCACATTCAAATATGGACGATTTAAATTCAGCTCCTGGTGGCGCACGTTTCCGTCCATAGAAGAGCCACTGTGTTTGACTGACACAGTTTTAGAGCAACTGAATTCAGTTTATTTGAATACGGTTTCATTCCAATAAATCCAAATTTGTCTGGGAGTTATTTAAGTCGAAACATTCAAATTTAAATTTTGATTGCAGTTATTCAAGGTGAGTGACTCAAAATTCAATTACAAATGATTCAGTTTCCTCCAAGTGAAGCAACAGAACATTTGCAGTTTTGCATAAACTGGTTAGAAAGTATAAAAGGTTATTTATAAAGACTAAAGAAAATCCAATCATCACCAAAAGTGTGTGTCAAGCAAGAGCGCCAATTAAAACAGTCGGAGTTGTCGCGTTGACGTTCTACCTTAAAAGTCGTCAGTGACTGCTGGTTGCCTTTGAGTGGCACAATGATTATTATGTTTTCTCTTGTCTGCTATATATTTGAGAATAAAGATGAAACGGCAGCACAACTCCTTTAACTTCAAACTTATTTTAAGGCGTTATTTGTGCCGGTACACATCCGTCGTTAACCGTGCTCCAGCTGATCAGTGTTGGAGTCTACAGTCGGGCAGAAATGTCTTAATCAGGCTGTTTGCTCGCTGTCTGCCGTCTAATATGAACCGTAACGAGATTCTGGGACACAATGGACATAATCCTTTAGATGGGAGTTTTAAGCTGCTCTCTTTGTAAATAAATGTGTTGATGACTTCATGAACTATTCATAAAACCGGTCTGACATTCGATCCTGTGGTCAGTTATAGTTGAAGCGCTGGTTGACATAATCCAGATGTTGGCTGTGTTCTTTTACTTTACAGCCACTTTCATTTGAATTAAGCTGGAGGTCATTTCAGGAACTATCAAAACATACGAATGTCAGTTTCAAAGGAGTCAGTGACTTTGTATTATTGGCGTGTTTTAATGCATTTTTACACAATTTAGAGACTCACAGAATCAGCTGTGGTGACTTGTCAGCCAGTCCACCAAATGGATTATTAATTCTAATTTAGCACAAAATAACCAAAGTTACTGCAGCTACAGTTCAGAACGGGTTAAAAAAAAAACTTGTTTCTGTTACTGCACACACTAAGAAAAGAGAAAAAGGAAGAAGAGGCCAAGTGGGTCTCTAAAGAGTTTTACTCTCATCCTCTGATGCTTCAACCCGTATTACCTCCCCTCCGCCGTCCTCCATCACCAGAGGCTGGAGCGGCTGTTTTCCTCGAGGTTCTGTGTTGTACAACACTCGAGGGTGAAGTGTTCATATCTGGGCAGCCCTGTGTATTCTCCTAATATCTGACCCGGGGCTTTTCTTTGTGGGAGACCATGTTGCCGCTCACAGAAAAAGAATCGTAACTGTGTTATTTTCCATGCCAGGAGGGGAAAGGGATTGAGTTGTGCAACTGTACTCTTACTTCTTATTTTCAGGGTTTTAGTTTGTGTATTTTTTTTTATTATTATCTGCAGCTCATCTTGTGCAGTCGTTTACACTCACACACATGCAAACAAGAAGATGCATGGATATTCTCTAGTCCTGTCTGTGCGACACTTTTTCTCGTCGCAGCAGCTTTCCTGAATCCCTGACTGCTACACACACACACACGTGTAATCAGAAAACACGCCGATAAGCCGCACACATTGTCTTCCATGTGAGTAGCGTGATATTTGCCTCTGCAGCAGGAGCCGGAGCACATCTAAAAGCCTTCCTCCCCTCCCGCTCCTCCGCTCCTCAGTGGCTATATAAGATATTTATAAGCATTTTGATAGTTTTCTTCCACTCTCTATCATCCGAGGTGAATGCTGTCATGTCGGATTACTCCATAAACCATGCTGCTGCTCTCCTGCTATTCACTGAAGGCACCAGCACGCCGGCACGTTTCTGTGTAGACCCACATAGGGTTTGCTCTGAATTATTAATTGTATTCATGTCATTAACCAACTTGTACAGCCCTCCCCAGCCCAGGACCCTCAGCTTGACATGGAATAGAAACAGCAAGGCACTGATTAGATTCCCAGCATATGTAGCTCAAACCCTCTGCTCCGCTGCTAGCAAAGTTGATTTATTCATTAAAAAGTCAAACAATAAAAAAAAAACAACAACCTTTAAAACAACATCAATACGTATACAGTGTTATCAGAAGTACAGCATCGGAGAAAGCATCTCTGCTCACAGTGTAGCGCGGCTGTATCCATGGCAACCTGTGTTTAGCGTGTTGAAACCACAGCAACGCCTGTCATTAGATTGATATTTTTCTTACGTGTTGTCATTCCTCCTGCAGGCCAGAAAGCTGAGGTGAAGGTATGTCTTCAGCGCTGCTTGTGTGTTTTTTTTTTTCTAGAAGCAGGATTACACAAAAGCCAGCGGGCTGAATTAGATGTGGAGTGGTGGAGCACGGAGGAACCCATTAAATGTTGGATCCCAGTCACTTTATTTAAAATTGCAAAATACGGCCTCGGCCCTGGAGTGCTCTTCTAGTTTGGCACATTTTTGTTCAAATTTTGGCATTCGAGCTGATATTGTGTCAGCACTGGAAACACAGCAGATAAACTGGGAGCAGACATGAACCGTCTGAACCCCCGAGCAGGTTCAGGGCGTCACATTTTAGCCTTTTTTAAAAACATTTTTTACTGCAATAAGTCCTGCACCTCTATGAAATCAGCAGAACTGTGCTTAGAAGTGAAGAAAACTCAGAGATGTCTTTTGTGCAGCATGACAAAGCTATAATGCCTAAATCATACAAAAAGACAGATGAATTTGTTTTATTTGCTATTGGTCACACCTGAGGAGCTACTTGTGGTTCTGTGGTGGTTCTAAGAAACACGGAATTTATTTTTGGTTTCTTTTTTTTTACAGAATCTGGTTTGACTATTTTTGGTGAAGTTTTATATAAGACTGAAGTGATTTTGGATGATTTTAAGCTTAGTTTTGGTTCATTTTCCTGACAGAAGCCAGAAGTGCCACATGGTGCATTCAAGAACCTTGAGAAAGTTGACAGTCTGATGATTTTTTTTTCTATTTTTACAATTTCTGGCTCCAATAAATAGCGTAAATTTTGCCATTAAAAAACAAATGAAATAAATTATAGCACGACCTTCAAACTTACCGGCAGGTTTTGGGATCTTTGACATAAGATTGCTGAAGCCTTCAAAAACAGACAGTATAAACATTTCCACCAAAACAGACAAGATTTTAATTTCTTTCTTTCTTTTTTTTTTTAATTTCTGATAGTTTCAAAGGAGCACATTGAACTAAAGACAAAACACTGACCCTTGTGCCAACATTTCTAATCAGTGCTGCAATTTGCAAGGGACAGGTGAAGGACAGGACACTGAAGGAGAGATGAGAATAACATGGACTGGTGATAATGTAGGAGAAGGAAGAAGCAGTGAGATGAACTTGGGTTGAAAAGGGAACTAATGTGGGTTTTGGTGACCATTTTTTTCTTCTGTATTTCTCTCGCTCATGCATTTTTTAATGACTTCAGTTGTATTGTAAACTACCATTTAGTGGGAGGAACGAACGGGGAATCCGTCAGATTGTAAGTGGTTGGTGTCCACATACTGTGTGATTTATTTCTTGACCGTCACCACCAACAGACTCCGACTGGAACAAATCAAATTCAGCCACAGTTTAGATCATGTCATGCCACCGGCCTGCCTGAAAACCGCATGCGAAGCCGCCGTCTGTTTACTGAAAAACCACCAAACAATAGATTCAAATGCAGTAAATCTCTGGGCTGATGTTACCTCGTTAATGTGCAGGCTGAGCTTATTAATGCAACATGCGCTTTTTGCAAATGCAACCGCATGCACTGAGCTTAAGGCTTTTTTTTTTCCCCCTGTTTCTCTGAGTCTTTCAGACACACACACACACACACACACACACACACACACACACACGCTGGTGCAGATAGAAAATGGGTTTTGCCAGTGACAATAAGAGATGAATGGAGAAGTGCTCAGAGTAAATGAGGTGATTTCCATGATGAAATAGAGCGATAAAAAGGCAGAGGAGAGATCACTTTTCCTCTCCCCCTTCTCGCTCTCCACCTCTTCTCCGCTTTGTCGGCCGCCTATTCATCATGACATCACAGTGATGGAGATCACACACACACACACACACACGTGCACACACACTAATGCACACATGCGGGAGATGAAGTGGAAACGGACTTCTGAACTGAAAGCGTCTCCACTGAAAAGCAGCTTGAGGTTCTGTGCAGACACCTGCCTGACACTGTGTCCCACCTGCAGCTGACCTTGGAGTGAAGAAGGTCGTGTCACTCTGGAGTGTCGAGCAGCAGCTCGGCGTGTCGGTGTGCATGGATAAGAAGCGACTCTGAACTCACCGAGGATTGAAATAAGTCAGCAAGGAATTATTTAGTGGACAAAGGCAGGTGCAAGGGCAAAGCTGGGAGTGTTCATGTAAATTTACAGAACCTTTTATGAAAGTATTTTTTGTCCCGCTCGGTGTGAGGATGAAGGATTTGACCGTGAGCTGGATGATCTGTGCATCCAACTCTTTAGACACAGACATCGTGATGGCTTTGGGTCAGACAACTCTGAGATTTGATGGAAATATTCATGATCCATTAGGATGAATTTAAAGACAATGCTTCAAAAATGCAGTGGATGAAGTTGGATTTAAAAAAAAAAAAAGTGGGTAGAGGCCACATAATAAAGCCTTTTTGAATGTAGTGGGCTCTTGGTTTGATTTGTTTCTGGCCAAATTTTATTCTCCTCAAAACCATCATACAGTAACTAATGAATGCACCTCATGCAGTGAATGTTGTGTGCTCTCGTCACATTTTTACTCAGTGTGGACTCATTCTTCACAGCGATATAAAGTCCAGCACCTGTATGGAAACAGTTCAAACTATAGCTAGAAGGAGAGAGAACTCAAGAATATCTGTTGTGCAACATGACACAGTTATGCCATAAATCATGTCTTTTCTGCACCATAACAAAGTTAAAAAAAAAATATAAAAAATGCCATAAATCTTAAGAGAAAAATAAAATAAAAGACAAGTAGAAAATAGAATTTCTTTAATTATTTGTAGTACAACAAAATGAAAATAACTGGAATCAACATTTTTAACTTTTTTGCCTGCAGGTGGGACCAGTGTAAGAAGAAGTAAGACTCTACTTATCGTAGATATTTAACTAGTTGCACTTTACATTTTTTATTTATTTTATTTTATTTTTCTACACGTGTTACCTGTCTACTCTCTTTAAACACAGCCTGCAGTTCAGCCCGAAAATACAGAATTTTTTGTCTGACTGTTGGTCCCATCAGAGTCACAAATAGCTTCACAGGTGTGCCAGTGAGCGCAGAATTTTACTTTTGTTAAAGAATCTGGTTCATAGAAAGTGCTTCTTTTGGGTGGATTTCTAAATGAGACATAGACACATAGAAAAAAAAACAATTTAAATGAAATATCCTGATTTTAAATTTAGATTTGGTTCAGTTTTTCAGCAGAATGGCATGTCGAAGGTGTTTAGTTCAGTTGGAAATTTAAAAATCTGGTAATTGTTTTTATTTTTTGTATTTTTTGACAGTGATAAATGGTGTCATTGTAGGGACTTTTTCAGAAAAGAAAATGTGCTTTTCAAAACTGCTGACAGGATTTGGGGTTTAGAGGGCTAAATGCTCGAATGATTACTTGATTGATCTACAGATAGAAAGATAATTATGATGATTTCACAGCTCAACTGGTTGAGCTGGTGACCCATATACAGGGGCTGTAGTCCCAGACGCAGCGGTCGTGGGTCCGAATCCCGCCCATGGCCATTTCCTGCAGGTCCCTCCCCCATTCTTCAGGGCTGCAAGGTGGTGCAGTTGGTAGCACTGTTGCCTCACAGCAAGAAGGTCTCATCCCGGTGAGGACACCCAGGATCTTTGTCCATGTTCTCCCCATGTGGGTTCTCTCCGGGTTCTCCGGCTTCCTCCCACAGTCCAAAAACATGTTGAGGTTAATTGGTGATTCTAAATTGTCTGTAGGTGTGAATGTGAATGTGCTTGGTTGTCTGTCTCTATGTGTGGATGGATGGATGGATGGACTCATGTTTTTAGTCTTTAATCCATCAAAAATGACTCTCAGCTCATCCAATGTGATAAATTAGGTTTTTCTGTTACCGTGGAAGTTCAAGACTTCTCCTTGGACTCTGGGAACTTTTATTTTACTGGTTTGGTGTTACCAGTTATTCAGTTGATTAAAATCATCTGTAGCTCAAGTGATGACAAAACGTATAATTACCTGAAACCTTAGTTCATTAATAGTTTCCAGTTGATGACCTCTATTGATTTTGATGAGTGGGAAGCTTTTCATAAATACCATTTACACATAACTGACTACAAATGTGAATCTTTGCACATTCAAGCTGTGCAGAAGAATCCGGTTGAATTTGTGTTTCCGTGACCTGTTTTTTTAATACCAACCTGAGGTCAGATTTTACTGAGCTAAGTCCCCTAGCAACACGGTTCCTTGAATAGCAATATCAATATCAACAGCGTGGTGTTTGTGCCGTCCAGTACTTTTGTATTGCAGGTTTTTTTATATTCGGGAGCACTTTTACAGGACTTTAAATTTTTACACTGGGTTTTGTTTGTCTGAATTGGAGCGTGATTGTCCCTCCACCATCTGACCCCCCAGCTAGCCTCAAGAGTTCTTCATTATTACTATTCAATCCACAGCCCACCATGCTTTTGTCAGTAAATGCAGCTGTTTACCTCTGTTGCCAGGAAATGGGATTGGCACTCAGATTGATGTATGCGGGGGAAAACGGAGAACAATGTGCGACCAGGCGGCTCCACATGATTACAACTTAAGGGAGCACAACCGCCCAAATGGGCCACAAATAACCGAGTGCCCTTTGGACTCCTGTACTGGGGAGTTGGGGGGGACAAAAAACACAGTCTTTGCATTAACTGTTCATAGTTGTAGCCCCCGTTGTCTCGCACACAATGCAAGACTACATGTAATGATTTGGGTTTCCAGTGGTGAAAGAGATGACTGCACATTGTTCCTACTGGAATCCATCTCAAACCACCTCGTTTGCATGGAAAATTTTAAAACGATGTGGTGTTTCTTTTCCATTTCAGCAGTGTGGAGGCTCTACATCATAAACGTCAGAGGTCAAGGGTGTATTTATCATTTGATGAAAGTTTAATTAGCGAGTGTATCCCGATAGCAGCTGTTGAAACTGAAGGATGGTCTGAAGTGTGTGAAGAAACAAGTTGCTCGAGGGGGAAACCGGAGACTTTAGTCATTTGCACTAAAAGTCTTTCCTGACAGGCAGCGCTGGCTGCGGTTAGGAGCGTTTGGCAGGTTTGCGGTGATGGATGTCAAAACGCTGTCCTACTCCGTCTCTGATCAACTTCAGGATGAAGTACTCGTGTCATGTAGAAGTTTTTTTACTTTAACAACTTGTGTTTTACCTGCGGGTTATTTGCCCCGAAGGGATAATTAATATTAATTTTTTAACAGCGGAGTGATGTGATTCTGTTCTCTCCAGCTGTGCTGCATGCTGGCAAACATCATGTTCAACCTACAGAGTTATTCCTCACCGTTAGGAAAATTACATTAGATCGCTCTGAATTGAAATGAGAACATCCAGAAGTTTAAAAAAAAGGAATCTGCCGAGACAGCTGTGGGTCAACGATTGAATCAGCAACAACATTAAAACCACCGAAGCTACTTGGACCCATGGAGGTCTGAACTCCACGTCCCTCTGAAGGTGTCCTGTGGTGTCAAGATGTTTGCAGCAGTTTCTCTAAATCCTGGAAGTTGCAACGGACTGAACTTGTTTTTCCAGCACATCCACAGATGCTTGGATTGATTAAAGTTGGGGAATCTGGAGGTCAAGTGAACACCTTGAGCTCTGCCATGTTCCTCAAACCATTGCTGATTGCTGATAACTGTTTGCAACGTGGCAGGAAGCTGGAAAAAGGTCACTGTGAGGGTTGTTCTCCTGCCACTGGTTTTAATGTGGTGGCGTTGTCTGTTTACTAAAAGCACAATTTACCACAAAACCGTGCCGTATATTAAATATCAGCTCCTGCAGTGTGTTCATCTACATTTAGAAGCCAGCAGCGTACATTCTTCTTCAAATCAGAGATCAAGATAAGATTTTTTAATCTCAAAGGAAATTCTTTCTGCCAGATGTTGCTCAGAAAAAACTAAATGATACAAGAAATGGATGCCTAAAAATCCAACAAGCAATAAGATGTAGCTATGATACAATACTGCACTAAAATGAGCAGCTAAGATAAGGCTGGAATAGAACCGTCAAAGTAATACTGGCAACTATACCGAGGAAACGAGGAACATCACACATGATATTGAAATGTTGCACCTGAGTAATTGGATGAAAATGAATTATTGTACATTGACAAAGTTGTACATGGAAGTAAAATATGTACTAATGATGCACGATATTAAAATCTCTGGCCGATATCTGATATTAAGATTTTTGATATCGCCGATAGCCGATATTACTGATGTCGATATTTATCTTTGTTTCACTGTGAGGATGTGAAAACTATTCACAAGAAGCCCAAATTAGACAACAGTCTTCTTTATTAAAAGTAAAACATACTTAAACATATTTTAACCTCTTTAAGTCCAGGACCATTTAAGTAAAAACATCTGTGAAATATCAGCAACATCAAATGTAGAGACGAAGGCGCTGATGTTAGACAATCGGCTAAATTTGTTCACCGGACTGATACCGATATATTGGAAAAAACCATTAGCATCGGCCGCTAACGATGTGGTCGCTGATATATCGTGCATCCCTACATATTACACATATATAAATATTACAAACCAGATGTTACACATGATAATGACTATGTGATATATTGCACATCACATATTGCACGTGTAATGAAATGCTAAACATGATGCAGAAACTGATATCACACAAACTATCGAGAAGTAATACTGCAAATTATATTATTGTTTAGATCTAAAAAAAAAAAAAAAAAGATTTAATAAAAGGTGAACCTGATCAGCAGCTGGAAAAGCTCAACAACCTGCAGCTAAATGGCAGAGCTGGAGACGCTCAGTGCATCTCGATGCTTCCTCTCCGTCCGTAATGCAATGACAGAACTCCCCTCCTTTAATATTGAAAGAGAGTTGTCACCTCCTATCATTAATCTCCGTCTGCACCCCTGAGCTCTGTGCCCTTGTGCAAAGGTCTCGCACATCCCCGCACACACACACACACAAAGACACACACGTGCGCTCCGCCTCGTGCACTTTCCTCAGCAGTCTCTCGCTCCCAGGTACAGTCCTATGGCGAACAACTTGTGGAGCATGAAAAAAAGATGAGCGTGAAATGGCTGACCTGGCGCTCGGCTGAGTGTGCCCTCCCCTTGTCTCCTTGCCCTGCCCAGAGACAACCTCTCCCACTGGGGGCAACAAGAGTTCGCTGCCGGGGCTGAGGACAGGAAAGGACTGGAGCAACTGAAAAAAACAGAGTTTACTAGCCAGAGAGTCGAGAAACAAGAGCGAGAGGATAAAGGCAGGGACAACACCGAGTGTCAGAATTTATAGTGTAGGAATGGATTTAGCTCAATGACATGAACTGTTTAACAATAATAATAATGAATAGTGTTATTCTACATATTTCCTATGTTGTTAAACTACAGATGGGAACTGGTATAATCACGAAATACAAAATAAAATACACTTTAACTATGAAAGAAAAAAGCAAGTCAGAAATGTAAATATTGTCCTCATCAAAAATCTGTATTTTCCAATTAGTAATTTGTCCTTTTGCAACATAGTTTTGCTGTATTTAAATCAGCAAAAAAACAAACGAACAAACAAAAAAAAAATTACAGATATGTTCCACTATTTGAAAGGAAGATGATGCATGTCAAAGATAAAAAGTAAAAAATACAGAATTGTACATATATTTGTCATTATTTAAATGTGAAGGTTTGTATATTAAGGATGTAAGAAAAAGGACAAACAATATTGTAAACTATCATTTGACCTATTTTTTTCCTGTTTTGTTAAATTACATATAATATCTGGTAAAATCACAGAAAACAATTAATTCATTTGCACGTTGACTGAATAACTTTTATGAATATGAATTGTGGTGTGACTATAAAATGATGACATTTTACTGGATTTAAATCTGCTCAAAATATGATTATTTTGCAAATACTTGCTGTTGTTTTCCCAATTTTTTTTTATTTTTATTTTTATTTTTATTTTTTTACAGTTGCTGAACATTACGCCTTTTACGATTTTTAACTTTTTTTTTATTTTTTATTTTTGGCACTCTTCCTGCTAGACTTTCACTTTTCATTTTACAGATTTTTTTATTCATTTATTTATTTTTTCAGAGCGTTAGAACTTTATTTTTATCTCCTAAACCCTGGTAGTGCTCTTACCCATTTACCTCAACTGCTTCCCAGTTGAATAGATTTTTGCACAAGACCCAACATGTGTTATCTTCATATAAACCGATAAATAAATAGAGCAGAGTAGAAAAATGCCTTTTGGAATGCTGCACTGTTGTGTATTAACCCGCTTGTACAGAATCTATATTTTTATTGGCTGCACGGATTATTCATGGAGCCCGAACGATGAACCCTTTCCACCGCGGTGACCTCTCGCCCTTTCATCTGTTACCATTCTTAGGCCGTAATTTATTTATCAGGCAATAACTACGCTGTTGTAGAGATTTGTTCCACTTACTTAACCCTCCCAACTCCAAGCGGTTAATGGGTGTGTTTTGCTGATGTCACGTTTTTACTCACCGTGGCCGGAGGTAGAGAGAACCTTAAAGATGTATGTTGTGCAGAAGGACAAAGTCACGATGCCATAAATCCTGGAAAAAAGGAAGTTGAGCTTCTTTGATATCTCTTGGGATTACAATGTGCAGAATTTTGTGCAGTTTAGCTGAAAAGTCCCGTACCTGTTGCCATATAGAGCACTGAGATTTTATTTTATTTTATTTTATAGATTCTGGTTACCATAAACAATGTATTTGTGGCACATTTTTACGTGAGACATGTAGAATAAAGTGATTTTTAATGAAATATCACAATTATAAACTTAAATTAGGTTGGTTTTTTTCCCAACAAAACCAAAAGTCACGATTAGTTGAAGGACGATAATCTTGTTTTTACAGTTTCTGGTTACGATAAATGGTGATAAAAGAAATAAAAGCAAAATAAACTGTCTTTCGAACCTGTTTTGGATGTTTTGGAGTTCAGGGGGTTAATGATCCAGGCTTCTGAACTGGATTTTTGAAAATACCGACCAGTTATTGCATAACTCTTTATTGCAAAACACTTTTCTTACCCGCTCTATATTTTCCCAATTGAGCAGTATAAGTTTCCGCTCTGCCAGTGTCGGTGCTATTAAAATGTTTAAAGAGTTGTGTGTTATAAAGTGCAGAGAGGTCACCCAGGAGGAAACTAGTCTGACTATGCTGAGGCAGAAGACCTGGAGTAACCTGTCAGTGACCTCTAACCTGAGGGACTGAACCGGCGCACAGAGCGCAGAGAACATGGGGAGAATCATCAATCACTTATGTGGACAATGAGTTTGTAATTCATCACGAGGCTTTGGCGAGCGGCTGGTGAAGTTTCTACTGAAAAACTTACCGACGTAGCCAAAGACGGCTCAAGGTCGGACGAGTTGAGCCGCTCCCGTGTTATTATCACCTCTCAATCTGTTTGTCCGCAAAATGTCACCTTCTTCTCGCGGTTTGTCCTCAAAACCTAGCGAGACGCCTCTCTGCAGATACAGCCGTCCTGCCGCTTCGCTCGCACCCGAGTAAATGATAGCTGACTGTGTAAAGGATGTCGCTGCCGATCGAGAGCAAATTTGTTTCCAGACACACATGCAGCTCGTGGCCGCGCCGCCGTCACTGGCATTTAATTGCACTTGATATTTAAGCGCTGGAGCAGATCACATTACAAGTGGCTCTTCCTCCTGTTTGTGCTGGCGGCATATTCCATTATACGCTCCTCATTTCCCTAGCTGTCCTTCAGATTGCGCTGAATGTCAGCTGCTCGGGGCATCTGGATTCTGTATCAATTATAAGTTTCGAGGCGGCTACAGTGAGCTGATAGCATCGGCGCAGATTGGGGAGGGAAGCGAAGGAGCTCGGCACGGGAAGACAGAGCCGGTGGAAGGACACAGGTAGACGAGCCGAGGCAGATTGAGAGAGAGAGAGATGTTAATGAGAAATTAAATGCAGGAGGTGGAAGGTTGTAACTGCTCCTGAAATAAGGTGCACAGTCGGTATTAGCTCTCCTGTATCAATTATTATTTCACTCAAAGACAATATTAGCGCCTCAGCCCATCAGCTACCTGGAGAAATCGCTGCCCACCAGCTTTGTCGATCGCAGCTCTGCCCTTTAAGCAGACATTAGATCAAATAAATAGAAAGATCCCAGTTTGAAAAACCCACAAAGTCACTGTGAGGAGTTTCAGCAACAGGACAGAGTTTGCATCCACTGAAGGAACATCAGTCTTAGATTTTGTTTTGGTTAAATTTTGGAAAATATCTCGCTTTGGTTGACACTCCTGCAGCTATAGCCACATGCTGGATGCTTGGGTAGGTTTAGGCACCAAGATAACTCGGTTAAGTTTAGGATAAATGTCATGATTTGGGTTAAAATATGATAATTTCACTCCATGTTTGACACTTTTCCTGTGTGATAATAACCGCCCCATCTGATCTATGATTGGTCGGCCGAACAGGAAACAGCAGTAAAGTCATAAAATAGATGACAAAGCTATGCTTGTTTGAAAATACCCAAATGAGGATGCATCATAGGTGTATAAAAATGTAATTTCATGTCAGTTTGTGCCTTGATGCATCTCTGTGTATTGACCTTTGTTTGCTGTTAGGCTCCAAAACTCTGTGAAGTTTCTCCCTCCAAGTAAAATAAAACCGTTTGAACTGGAAATATCAAAGTAAAAATCAACTTAGATGAGGTAAAACTGTAAAATCAATGAGCTTGAATCTCACTGTTCTACAAATAATGAGCAGTTCTGGCGGACCGAGCGGGTCGCCAGCGGATTCCGACGCAGCGGTTTCTCAGGACTGATTATGATGCATCCTTCGCTGTGTGGTTTTGGAAGCGGGCTGTCTTGCAGCTGGCAGAGCAGATGACAAGCATGGCTGTTGTCAGAAACAGATGTGGTGCCTCCTGCATGGCTGATGTATTACCGGAGTTAGTTGTCAGCGTCTTGTCTCAAAAGATTCCTGCCAGGTACAAGAGTAAATATGTGTTTGATTTGGCTTTCATGAGGACACGAGCTGCTCTGGCTCGTCACGTTGCTCAGCTCGGTCCAAGCAAGTCACATTTAAATTAAGGTCCAAACCTGCGCTTTGGGAAGCTGATTGGAGGAAGAGTTTGTGTGCAGAACAGGCCAAAGGTTTGGGAAAGTTTGTGCGTGAGATGCATCCGAGCAGCGGATGAGGAAAATCCACCGCAGCAGCTCATTCTGGTTTGTCGACACTTTTTTAAAGCGATAGTTTTAGGGATTAGGATTAGATTTTGGATTAAGTTGGGATGAAGGTTAGGAGATAGCTCCCACATTTTTTTTTTTTTTTCCATTATCCATCATACTGACTGAAAATAAAATCAAGATAATTCCTCCACCGCATTAGGTCCCGTAAATGTGCTGCCCAGTAAGCACTGATGTAGTGATTTCTAGGCTAGAAGACTTTTTAGACAAGTTTTTAGACATCTACTCGAAATATCTAAAATAAACTTTCAATTGTCGCCACACTTAGCCTGTTTCACCTCTATTTGTCCTTTTTAATCTACAGATTAAAAACTGATTGCACTGTTTACTAAGGAATGTTTGCGAAACGGCTTAAACAGTCTGAAAAACTATGAGTGCAAGACAAATATAAAGGGAAAAATAACTGGGAAAGGCTCAGATATACCAAGCAACACATAACAAAACACAACAATTTGCTAAAGATGTTGAAATCAGTTTACATGTACACGTTCTTCAGAGGACTTTTGCAGATGACTTGGTTTTGTTGGCTTGATTGTAACCTTCACTGGGGTGGTTTGCAGCCAGGATGAGAGTCAGCACCTCCAAGTCCGAGGACACGGTTCTCTGCCTGAAACCAGTGGGTTGCTCCCTCCGGGTCCAAAGTGCCGCCCTGAGCAGAGGAGCTTCAGCATCTCGGGATGAGTGAAGTGAAAATGGAGATGGACAGATGACTCGTCACAGCATCAGCAGGTGTTTTGCTGGACTGTCATGGTGAAGCTTTACAGCTCAGTCCAACCCTCATCTACTACTAATTGCACATCTCATATAGCCTCAGGATTACTCAGGAGGAGCTGGAAGCTGAGGAGAGGGACTTTTGGAATTAACTGCTCAGCCTGCTGCCAACACGCAGGATAAGTGGAAGAAGATGGATGGATGGATGGATTTATGCTTTTTTGTTGTATGTTAAACTCATTTCAGGCTATTTCAAGTGACACAAGGAGCTGTTCAGTAAGTGTTGGATGGCTTTAACCGAGCCGTAATTGGGTTATTTGTAAGTGAATGTGGAAGTTTGGTGTTAGTTTTAGGATCTTTAAGGTCATGCCTAACTGTTGCGTCGAGTCCGAGTTGAAGGTTAGGTGCTAAACATAGGCTGTGAAGTTTAGTGTCGTGATGGAAACACGTGTTTGTGTGGCCCCGAGGACACATATGTCTGTGCGTCAAACATGAGAGCTGCTCAGCTGCCGTTCATGTGTAGCACTCGACCTCTCCTCCTCTTCCTCTGTCCTCCAGCTGCTCTCTGCTGTCAGGTGGAACCAGAGGGGCTGGCCTTAATTATGGGGAAGAGGTTGACTGTGACACTGATGCAGGACGTGGCAACGGTGTCTCCAAGGCCGGGGCCGAGCGGGGCACGCCTCACTCCCTGTTGCCACATCCTGAGACAATAAGAGCCGTTGCAGACCATCTGCTGCCATTGCCCTCCCAACAGTCCCGGGCACGGGGACAAATAATCCTGTTGGTGTGTGTGTGTGTGTGTGTGTGAGAGCTGCTTCTTCCAGCCTTCTCCTCAGCTACTCTACCGTCACTTTGCTGTTCCTCCCGCTGGGCCCCATGCTGACACATCTACCTTTCAGGAAAATGGGGCACAGCAGCAGCGGGGCACGTAAAAACATTTACAAACTCAATTAAAAATGTAGGAGTCTGTAAGAAGAAGAAAAAAAATCTGGGGAAAAAAGAAGTCTCAATATACAAAATGTATTTTTAGTCCAAACCATGTTGTGTGTGAAATCCACCAGTGGTTACACTTAATTCAGATTCTCTGTGTAAATAATGAACGAACTCGGTCAAATATAGTCGATTAGATTTTTATTTTTTTTTAACTATCTGATGCTACCAAGAAAGAGCAATTTTTTTAAAGTAACAGATTCACAAAACTTTCAAAGTTTTCCCCATGTGACTCATATTTTAGTGGCTTCTAGCAGCCACAAAGTGAAAACCATTCACTTCACTTTGAATAACACGTGAAAATTGGTCTTGAGCATCGAGAACCGCATTAAAACAGACATTAGTTTGTTCTTATAGACTTATTGCTATTGCAGACTTGTTACAGCAAACAGTTTACATATTGAGCCCATGCGGAGCTGCTGTGGAATTCGTTTAGAGCTTAGACTGTATAAAAGATGGACGTAGCAACCGGCCCTGAAAAATGAAGCCAACCCGGAAGTGTCAAAAACCTGCAGTATCACTACGTCCACTAGCTGCTGGCTCCAGAAAGCCCTGGCTCCTATAGAAATGAATTGGAAAAGAAGTGATCACAGATCATGAAATCCTGCATTCCTACAGCTCAGGATTTTCTTCTTATAAGTTTTCATGGTCAAATCCAGAGATCAGGTGGCCAATCTGAAAATAAATCAATACTGAATTTTGAAAAAATCGTCAACATTTTGCGGGGCAAGGGGCGTGGCTGGCTTGATTGACAGTCGGCAGCGACCATACAGACGAAGCGAGCAGAAGGCGGTAAATGTGGGCGGGCAGAGAGGGCCCGCCTCTCAATCCGTCTGACCAATCACTGCTCCTATGGCTCCGCCCCTCTCCGACGATTTTTGCGTCACTGGCTCCAAAAATCCAAGATGTCAACCAGGAAGTAGCAAAACCCTGGCTTCATTTTCTCAGTGCAGAAACCAACGGGTGACGTCACGGAAGCTACGTCCATCTTTTATACAGTCTGTGGTTTAGAGGCGTGTTTGTGGCGAATGAAATGAACGCAATATTCACTCTCATTGTGGCTCTCTTTGGGTCTAAATCATGAGAACATGTCTGGCAGCTAAATGCTCTTCACCTGGGATGACTTATGCTGGGAGACATAAATAAAACTCTGCAGGTTAATCACCTCCAGAGAGCTGTTTCAGATTGCATTTAGTCAAAATGTAAAATCTAAGTCATTTTAGTTATGGAGTTTAGTTATTATCCATAATCTGCATTGTACCTGGGACGTCTCTGCTCTTCAGAGAGGATCTTTGGAAACTAAAAGCTATTCACACCGTCTGACTGACAGCTGGAGCTCCTCTACAGAGTGAACTGCTGTGACACTCACCCAGCTGCAGAAAGCTCTGCTTTAGAAAAAACGTCTTCTTTGATAAAGAGTCAAAGCTCTAAGCACAGGGGAAGAAGCTAACTACAAGTCCTGAGGCGTATTTTGGCAAGTGAAATCCAGTCACCAGGTTCCTGCTGCTTATAAATTCTGAAACTAAAGAGTATAGTTTTGATTGAATCTGCATATTAAACCTGGTACTTATGTGTCCACCTTCTGCCATTCAGCTACCAAAGGGATCAATAAAGTTCTATTCTATTCTATTTAAGAATAATTGAACAAACCCTGTTTACTCACTTTCTTTTCCATCCTCCCTCCTATTGTTTCAATTTTTCAACACTTCATAGGAAGTCGCTGCAGCATACTCTGTCTTCCATGCACCAGTTGCAAGCCAGGTATCGTTGGACTCATTCCTACTGGTGCAGGAATGTCGCCATGCAAGCCAGAGTTAAAACTCCATTATGCTGTGAGATAGTGAAAGATGTACGCGGCACTGATGAGCTGCATCGGTGTGAACTTTGCGTAAACAGTGTGTGAACTCGTTTGGCTTGAACAGAACATATACGCTCATTTATATGTAAAAAACCTGCATTCATTAATTTTGGCTGCTGTCATCCAATTTTCTGGAATTAATTGTGCTGCTGTGTTTACGTCTTCTGACAATGAAGATTTTTTAATAAGAGTTGCAACACATTTAGAGACAAAACATGATTTCACTGAAATGATTTTTAAATAATTGAATTCAGCTTCCTCAACATAACCCTCTCAGTGTCCTACATTTCCATGTTAAGAGCACAGGGATGAACACCTGCACATCATCAGCCTCTCCCACTCCGTTAGTCCGGGTAGCAGCTCATTGCCTTTCAGGATTTGTTTTTTAATAGGTGCGTTCACACCAAAAGGTTCTGAGGCCTCTGTTCTGAGGGTAACTATACTCTGGGGATCTCCTCCAAGAGCTACGTACCTT
The DNA here is from genome assembly GCF_000690725.1 of Stegastes partitus. Taxonomy (NCBI): domain Eukaryota; kingdom Metazoa; phylum Chordata; class Actinopteri; family Pomacentridae; genus Stegastes; species Stegastes partitus. The sequence goes on from NW_007578074.1 coordinate 392,483, forward strand.
CAAGAGCATTTTAATTTTTTGTTGTTTGCATTCACACCACCAACAGGAAAGTCATGTGACAGGAAGCCAGCGGTTGCAGCATCACTTCTTGACAGAAAAGACTGGAAGCTACGATGGAAGCTGCGTGTTTGTTGTGTGTCGTGGATATCATGAGGAGTTGGAAAGGAGACGTTTGAATTTATTGTGTGGTTGAAAGAGCAAGAAAAAGGAGAGCTAAGATGTGTTGAATTTGCCACTTAAGGTTCTTCATGTGATTGGAGAGTCCCTCAGCTGAAGGAGAAAAACACCCATAAAATGATGTTCTAAGAACTGTGATCGTCCTCGGTACCTACAACGAAGGCTCCTCCTCCAACAAGTATTAGAACTATAAAATAGAAGGAGCAAACTTCCTTTTTGGAAGCGGTGTATAGATAATGGATGGATGGATGGAAGTTCAAGAAAGTTATTTTACCGTAAATCCTGGACTATAAGCTGCTACTTTTTTCACACGCTTTGCACACTGCAGCTTAAACAACGATGCGGCTAAGTTATGGATTTATACGAATTTGTCTCGAGATGAAAGTGACACTGAGAGCGACAACGAAACAGAGACTGAGGAAGTGTGTGACGAAGTAATTCTGAGGCTGTTCAACTTCGACTTTAGTGGTTTTAGTGTACAGGAGGAAGATGAAGATAGCGATCAATGACTTTTCCTAGTAGGCTGCTGCATTTTTTTATTTTCTTAACCAGCCGTGTTACAGGAACTGTTCGGAAAAAAAAAACATTTACGTATTTGTGTGTGTTACCGGTACATATTTAATTAAAAGTTTAAAAATCTTTCTGTGTAAACATCTCATGTTACAATGTGGACACCTGCGGCTTATAGACAAGTATATGTGTACGTACAATACTTGTTTTCTTTTTAAAGCTAGTGGGTTCGGCTTATATTCAGGTGCCTCAATAGTCTGGAAATTATGGTACATTAAATTAAAGGATCCTAATTAATCCTAACTCTCCAAAATCAGCTCAGTTGCAACAAAACTCTGTTCCTATACAGTTAAACTACGCTCACACTTGTGCTTCCAGAATCAAAAAGCCACAAAGTCCACGTCAGGAGGCTCAACAACACCCAGCAGATCAAGGTTTAGCATCTGCTGTAGAATCTGTATTGATAGATTTAAGCTGTGTTCGCTTATTATTTGGTTAAATTCAGAAAAAAAATGGCATGATTTGGGTAAAACTATGAGCCTGTTTGAAGCTTCTACGTTGGTTGGTTAAAAATAAGCAAATAAATGGCAAAGCTGTGCTGATTCCAAACGTATTTGTGATGTGTCACAAACAAATGCAATCGAGCAGAAAGTGGCTTCGTCTCCAAACACAAGAGAGACTTTAGTCGTACAGACTTGCCAAATCATTACATTTGATCTGAAATGTATGCAAACAGACCATGAAATGTACGTTTCTAGAATGTGGACACCTCCAGAGTTATGACACATACCATAAAGTGTGTGTTTGCTTTTCTAAGTGGCTGAATCCTCGTCTTCCTTCTTGCTCATGCCTCCCACATAAACTGAAACTAGGCTTGTGAACAACATCGACTGATCTCATTAGTAATCTCCAAACACCCACCACCGCTATCACCTCCAAATTAAATCTGAACTCGGAATTAAAAATAATATCAAAATACACCTAATGTAATACCCGGCGTTTAACACAGGCGCTCACGCTGGCGAGCGTCGTGTCCGCGTGGTTGGCTCCAGGTAGCTGCTGCCTCTGTGTGAGAATAACAATGAAGCTAATTAAGCACTCCCACACTGCGTTGTCAAATATTTATACCCCCAATATTAGCTCTCCTGTCAAATGATTACCGCCTGTCATCGGTAAAGTCACAACAAGTGCGGTGTTGTTTCTTTGGTGTCTCACAGTCTCCCTTTTGTTTCTGCATCTTCTAGCTTCTCGCTTTTTGTTCTCTGCCTGTTTCTATCTTTACTTTCCTCTCGCGGTGGCGCTTCACCCTCTGCTGCCGCTGCTGTTTGAGCGTGTCAGTCTGTCTCTCTGCATCTTCCTCTGTGGCTTTTTCACGAGTGAGTTAGAAAGACGGAACTTTTTTTTGTTAATTTTCCATAGCAACCAAAAAAAAAAAAAAAACGGTCGCAACTGTGAGGTTAATAAAAGCTCCACTCTCTCTCCACCGGCTACGAGGTGATTGCCGACTGATGGAATGTCAATTAGATCAGGAAAGCTTTCTGCCGGGATGTGTTGAAATTACCTAGCAACTCGAATCAGGCCAATAATCTGAAGCAAGTTCTTATCTGGACTTGCATTAGTATGATGACCTTTCTGACAAATTCAGCTCTGCGTGTGTGCGTTTGTGCGTGCTGCAGACACACTGAGAGCTAAATTACACCATTAGCTGCTGCCGACCTGGGAGCAGGAAGGTTTGTGTGTGTTTGTGGCTCACAGAGCAGAGCTGCACGCTGGTTCCAGGCAGTAGATCTGGTGGAAACGGGCTGTAAACAACATGCACACAAACAAGATGTGCTGACACAATGCGAGCGAAAATGTGCTGCCTCTGCTCCGGATGAGAGTTGAGGAACTTCTCAGAAAGCAAGTCGTAAACTCGCTCTTTTGTTATCTTTTGTGGCTTTGTGCTTCTAATTGCTTTAATCAGCGGGGACGAGTTAAAGCGTTTTGGCTGCGCGGCGATGCTGGCTGCCGACGCTCGGTCTTAATGTTTGCAGTCGGTTTACGAGCCGGACAAGCTGTCGCTGAAGCAGACGAGACCACGTCTTTATTACTCTGCTGTACCGAGTGCACCCTGAAACCCTGACCGGTTCACCTCATCCGATGTTGGGCGCCGAGATTCAAGTGTAAACTAAAATGTGTGAAATGCTGCAGCAGGTTCTGAACATTCGTGGGTTTCATGCAAGAATAAAAAATGTGTCTTTTTGCAACAACTAGGCGTTAAAGCTCCAGGGAACGCACACTTATTTTTACATTAGCCCGTTGCTGTGTTGGTACCTGGATCAAAAGAAAAGGAACGGAGCCGCTTTAGCTTTGTTCAATATACGGACCAAACTTTTTCACTTTTTAATAGAAACTCAGATTTCTTTTTAAGTTGCATTACTGACTTAAATAGTAAGCCCTCTTTTATTATGATCTGGTTGCCAGTTTAACCCTGAAGTTCAGTTTTTAATGTAAACCATGTCATACTGTGCGTCATTAAAATGGTCAATAGATTAATGGCTGCACAAATGGCAGCACTGGTGATGTGGTGATGTTTGCACAAACCATAGATATCAGTAGGTTGGTTATATGTTGCAGTAATGTTTGACACATCTCAAGAAAGCTCAACATTTTGTTTTGGTATTTTTTGTTTGGCCCTTGGGGCTGCAGGGTGGTGCAGTTGGTAGCACTGTTGCCTCGCAGCAAGAAGGTTGCCGGTTCGTGTCCCGGTGGGGGCACCGAAATCTTTCTGTGTGGAGTCTCCATGTTCTCCCCGTGCAACGTGGGTTCTCTCCGGGTTCTCCGGCTTCCTCCCACACAGTCCAGAAACATGTTGAGGTCAATTGGTGATTCTAAATTGTCCGTAGGTGTGAATGTGAGTGTGCTTGGTTGTCTGTCTCTAAGTGTAGCCCTGTGATAGACTGGTGACCTGTCCAGGTGAACCTGCCTTCACCCTGAGTCAGCTGGGATAGACTCCAGCCCCCCATGACCCTAGTGAGGATTAAGCGGTGTATAGATAATAATGGATGTTTGACCCTTTTGCCTTAATTTGACAGGACAGTGGAGACAGAGAGACAGGAAAGTGGGAAGAAGGATGAGGGAGGGACCAAATGGCCATGGGCTGGAGTCAAACCCACGACCGCTGCGTCGGGGACTACAGCCCCAGTACACAGGTCGCCAGCTCAACCAGTTCAGCTCTAGCGGCAGCCATGAACATCTGATTTTGGTTTCTTTCGAAGTGGCAGCTCCAAATCATTTCTGAAGAGTTGTATAGTTAATTTTGGGAGACACTTACAGATAATCTAGTTTAGGTCGGAGGTGTGAGAGTGAGATTGTCGTCTTGGGGGATCGATGCCTTCAAGGTTATCAAGCATAAAACCACAAAGACCCCGGTAAAGGTAACATGTAAGTCCTTAGTACCTGCACTTGGCTCAGCTCAACTGCTGGCAGCTTTTGTCACAGTTTTCCTCCGTCAGCATCTGTGTTTACCTCTCAGCTTCTTACCCCATCTGCAGCACTTCTTGATTACCCGCCTGTTGCTGTCGTGCCACGAGCGTGTCTACAGACATGTGCCTGTTTCTACCATCCCCGTATGTGCCTCCCAGCCTTCACCTCTCAGTAATTTGTATGTTTGTGAAAGCACGGATTTGTGTTTGCTAACAAGCACCAAAAAAAAGAAAAAAACTTTAGCGCTGCAACAGTTTAATCAGTTGAACGCTCTGATGATTAATGAACTAAGAAGTTTGTTTTAAAGACTTTTTAATTGTTTTGAAGTGTTACAGGATTCACAGGTAGCTTTATTTTCACGCCGTGCAAAGTGCTGAGCAGGTGAAAACATTCTATTTTTATTAAATAATTTTTTAGCACAAAGGAAAGTAAACCTCCCTTCATTTGCATCTGCAACAGGAACATCCTGGCTGCTTTAGTCTGGATGTGTTTTATTGCTGAGCTGACTCATTCTCTCATGATGAAACATCACAGACGGCTGCAGTGGATTGTGTTGTTTGTCTTCTGTGATACGCAAAACACCTCCCTGCTTCGACAAAGCACATTTTTAGGGTTTTAACTTCGGCAGTAATTTGTTAAACTATAAGGGACACGCTGCCGCTGCCTCCTCCTGCCTCATGTATGGATTTATATTTCTGTCACTGTGCACCCAGGTGTGCGTTTTTCTAAGCTTTTGCAGGAAGTTTACCTGTGCGAACACCCCACACACACACACACACACCTACACCTACACACACACACACACACACGCACACAAAGCACCTGTCATCTCGGTAAACTGTTCTGCTCGGTGTGACAGAAGGACTCTGTCACAGTTTCAGTCTTCACAGTGTCTGTCTGAAAGTCTGTCAGCGAGCGGCTCAGTGAATCGCAGCCCCTCGTTGGAGCTGCAGGATGACAGATAGATTAAACCGGCTTTCTCACGCCGTTTCCCGCTTCTGCCGGAGAACCGCACCGTCCCGTTCTCCTACCCACGAGCTGTTCTCCGTCTCGCAGCGCGCACTTCCTCAGCGGGCTCTAATCTGCTCAGCCAGAGCACTTCCTGCTCGGCGCGTCTTCTGGAGAGGACAAGGACGGCGATAAGGGCCGCCGTTCTCCAAGGGCTCTCTAATTAAATGCATCAGTAGTTCTTTTTCTTCCTCTCGCACCGAGGGGGGGACCGGCGGCGTGGGAAAGGTGTGGTCCTGCGCTGCATGTTGATTGTTGTTCTTTTGTGTTTGATGTGTTTGCAGCGAGAGGAAGATAAGAGGGTTTAGTCACTGAGTTCAGCCACCCGAGGCCTCCGCACGCCCCTCATCGTGGAGACGAAACCCACGTCATTAAAATCACTTATTAAAGGATAATAACGCAGTTCTTTTTAAGTTGGTGGCAGCAGTCTAAGATCCCACTGCTGCAGGAAGAAAGAAGCGTAGTGGGAGATATCCAGGCTCACTTTCCTTCCCTCACAAGTGAAAGTTGTTGAAAGCATCGTTGTGTATGAGACTCAATTATCGTGGTGTGTAATTGCTGGCTGAGATTAATTTCTTTCTTCAGAGGAGGCCATTTTCCTGCCGTTTATACTCATACAGGATGAAAAAATATCGTTCACACAGGGATAAAAGTCCATCGCGGGAATGAGAAGAAACTTTTTCTTCTTTTATCCTCGTTTCACTCTGCTCCGCTACCTGTCAATCATCTGACACTCACGAGACAAAAATAAGCATCCTTTCGAAAAAAGAGGAATCCTCAAAACGTTTTACAGCCAGAATCCACAAAAGCGTGAGAGCGATCATCCAGAATCCTAAAATTGAGATTGATGATCATACACAGTGCATGGAGCGTGTCAAGCTGAGGACCGCTACATCAAAGAGGTGTTCATGCATCCTAATGGCATCAAAACCTTGATAAGCTTTTAGGTTTTTTGCTGTATTCGCGCCACATAGACAGAGTTCCTGTGCGTGCAGAGATACTGGGATGGATGCGAGATAAGCTGACAGCACAGCAGAACTCAGTGAAGTGTGTTTGTTTGGGTTTTTGCGACGATGGAAGAAGGTGAGAGTCAGCAATCAGGGAAGACAGCAGCTGACACCAGGATGCAGGATTTAACCCTCTGTTGTACGTGAACGTGCAGGTCAGAGGTCTGAACTTCTCCAGCTGGGTTGTGGTTATTCAAACTGCTTCAACACCAAGGAAGTAGTGTTTCTGTGTGTTTCAAACGAGTGTCAAAAGTCATGTTTACGTGTAATTGTCAAGCAAATCTGAAGCAAAAAAGTTGCATTAAGCTTATTTCTATTAACTGCTTTGGCGCAAATAAGATACGCCTTTATTAATCCCACAGTGGGGAAATGTGTAGTGTTATAAACTGTGCAAACATTTAGGAAATGTAATGCAAAAAATAAAAATTAAACTAATATACCAAAATAATTAGAACTGTAGTGTCATCAGGAAGTGGCGGTTTAGGCCACATTACACTCGGAATAAACAGAGTAAAGGATATAATTGTGATGAACAAGAAACAAAACCAGTTACCTTTGCTTTTCCATCTACGGTGGAAAAATGGGCCAAGTTGGATTTAGTCTTTCAGGTCAGCTGGAACTGGCCATGTGGCCTTCATGCTGTCTTTAAAAACAGACAAATGCAATGATTGTTGTACACGGAAATGGCTTGTTGTTGTTCTTCTTCTTCTTTTCTTCTGTCGTCTTCTTCTTGTTCTTTATCTGCTCCTTGTTGTTGTTGTTGTTGTTCTTCTTCTTCTTCTTCTCCTTCTTCTTCTCCTCTCTCTTTGTCTTCCTCTTCTGCTGCCTCTCTTGTTTTCCTATGTCATCGTCTTCTCTATAAGCGGTAACAGCCGATCCAACATCAGAACTCATTCAGAAAACATCTTGTTTAAAAAATCCCGAAACCCCTATTAAGCAAACATAAAAACTTTTTTGCTAAATAAAATGTATTTTTACAAATGTTCTCATTAACCTTTTCTATTGCAATGTTTAAAATCTAAAGACATGTCACTGACAGACGGTAGTTGATGCTCTGCTCTGACAGTCTGCACAGCAGCACATGTGGTCACACAGTTAAACTTGTACTTAAACTATAACAAAAAATATGAATAGTAAAGTCTAATACTGTTTTCTAGCTGAGTCACGTATTTGCTGTGACTCAGAACGATGTCAGAGTTTCAGCTTAAGGCCCGAGGTACAGAAATTACCCCGCTAACGTATTACTCACAGAATGAGTCAGTATATTAATGTACTAATTCCTCATGAGCAGAAGTACTCATTTACTTATGAATTACTTGTTTCATTGCTTCTCATTGCTCAGTGCAGCTCAGTCAAAGCTTAAATATTAAAATACGGCTCCAATATGCTGCACATTATCGTATTTAAAACATCTGAAACAGACATTTTCGTTGGAATTTTACAACATGTTCAGTTTGTGTAGCCTTGGTGAGCGCAGCACTCCAGAAGTGTAACCTTGAACAAAAGCCAAGTGGTTTTTGGATGTCAGATGACAAAAATATAAAAAGATAACATTGATATTGAAAGTGTATTTCTTCTTTTTTTCTGAGAGTTTTGGCAGCTTTTGTGCTGCTAACACATCTCAGGAAAGTCAGCTGTAATCTGAACCCAAGACAAATATCCTCAGGGGGACCATAAGTCTATCTCCATGTAGAATGCACAAGACGAAAGACAAAATTGGTTATGATCCTTTCATCCGTCTATCAGTAACAAACAGCAAACTCACTCACCTCCAGACTGTCGCTATAACCTGGGAAACAGTCGTTCTGGTTTATTCGATGTATATGAATCATACTAAGATATTGTGTTGTTTACAATCCGTTGTGTACTTAAGGAAACTGTAGCTGTGCTTTTCAGTGTTGTAATTTCATACTTATTCAATCCATTCCAACCTCTTGCTGTGCCGTGGTTGAGATTTGCATACAGACATAATAATTTGTGTGAAAATACCTAATATTGGAAACCATTATTTTCTCACTCTGAAAATTAAAAAAAAAGAGAAAAAAACAGCTATTTACACCAAGTGCATTAGAAAAAAAACAAATTAAACATCCTATCTCGTGTGTGCGCGCACATGCCTGCATGCTGACAGCAACGCTCTGCGCAACAGTCTCAATTATCATGGTGTGTAATTGCCGGTTGAGATTAACTTCTGCAAACATGAAAATAGAGAGATACGGAGAACGGCGGCGAGGTCAGAGGAGAGGGGAATGCTGATGGATGCGAATCGGTGTTTTTTTTTTTTTTGTCAGGAAGGAGATCTGCTGAGACCAGGGATGAGATTCGTATCAAGACGGATGTTTGGAGGAAGCAGCTCTGGGAAAAAATAAACGCTTTTGCAGGCTCTCTTAACCTGTGCACGTGAAGTGGTAATTACTGTTCTTGAGGTTGCTGCGTGTCGCTGCTGCTGCTGACTGTTTTACAAGGGCTCAGGTGGTTGTAAATTCCTCGGTGTTAATTTAGTTTGCATTCATTACGTTTGTCCTTGTCCCCTTGACGCTCTTTAATGTGCGGTGCAACTGTGATCGGATGTTGTCGATCAAATAACAACCCCAAATTTTTACTAATCTTTTAAACATCAGTCAGGAAAGAGTTTTCAAAGCTACGGGGTTTGTCCTTGGCAGGATGATTCGAAACGCTGCTAAGATGCATCGTAACGAAATGTATTTATGTGTTTCAGTGTGTGCCAGTTCTGATTATGAAAAGATTTGTGTTGCCCGAGATGAATCTATTTCAGCATTCATTAAAAAAAACAACAACAACAGGCCCAAGAGCAAAGGCTGAAGAAATCTGGAGGAAATGCTTTACATAAGCGGCAAATGTTCATATTACATGTTGTTGGTTGGATTTGTAAAAATCTGGGTACAAAAACAGAAACCGTGAGTTTTATGCATGTCTTTTTGAGTCACATAGGATCCAAACTCGTTGTTTTTTATCCATCTTTGCAGGATTTAGTGACTTACACACTTAGTTTTCTTTTGCAATTGTCTCCTATCTGCCCTGTTTGAACCATAGACTGTATAAAAGATGGACGTAGCAACAGGCCCTGAAAAATGAAGCCAACCCGGAAGTGTCAAAAACCTACGTCCGCGAGCTGCTGACTCCCATAGACTGGAATTGGAAAAGAAGTGATCACAGATCACCAAATGCTGCATTCCTACAGCTCAGGATTTTTTCTTATTAGTTTTCATGGTCAAATCCAGAGATCAGGTGGCCAATCTGAAAATAAATCAATACTGAATTTTTAATAAATCGTCAACATTTTGCGGGGCAAGGGGCGTGGCTGGCTTGATTGACAGTCGGCAGCGACCATACAGACGAAGCGAGCAGAAGGCGGTAAATGTTGGCGGGCAGAGAGGGCCCGCCTCTCAATCCGTCTGACCAATTGCTGCTCCTATGGCTCCGCCCCCCTCCCACGATTTTTTGCGTCATTGGCTCCAAAAATCCAAGATGTCAACCAGGAAGTAGCAAAACCCTGGCTTCATTTTCTCAGTGCAGAAACCAACGGGTGACGTCACGGTAGCTACGTCCATCTTTTATACAGTCTGTGGTTTGAACACAGCCGGAAGTTCAGCCAAAAAAAATCCCATCGTTTTTGTCTTGAGGCTGTTGGTTGCAGCTGATACTGGCTTCACAGCTGCACCAAAAAATGCAGAATTTATTGTATTCTACCAACTCTGGTTATAGCGAATCACTTATTTTTGGTGAATTTTAGCTAATATATGCAGAATAAAGTGATTTTGATGAAATTTTAAGCTGAAGAGAAGTTCAGGGACCGTAGGAAAGTGAAAAAAAAAAACCAAACAAACAAAAAAATAAACCCTGTGATTCTTTCTGTTTGTAGACTTTTGGCTCTGAATGTTGTTTTATTTGTTTTTTTTCTTTTGGACAATTTTGTAAACACGACATTCCTTTCAAACATTCCAGCTGGCTTTGCTGTTCAGAGGTTAATAGAAATGAAAGGCCCTCAACAGAGCTGACGAACAAAGACCGGGTTTTAAAATGTGTTTTTTTTTTTTTCCTACTGAACCACCAAACATTGGACGAGGCATTTACAAATTAAATACCAGAAACCGGTTAGAGAACGGCACGACTAAAACATTCGCCGCAGAGACATATGGTGGCATCATCATCATGGCAACATGTTCATAAAGAAAGGATTAGTGAGATTACGGTGTCCCACAGGTCATCTCAGATTATCCCGCCTGTTTCCAATCAGCCCCGGTGTTGGTTCATGAGCGCCAAAACCTTTCGAGAAACGCGCAAACACACTCGTCTTTCTCCGCTGTCTGTCTCGAGCAGCGAAGTTGTCGAAAAAGAAAAACCCGGTGAGCGCGTTTGAAGTCAAAAAGTGTCTCTAAATTCCATCCGTGTCTCATTCAAAGGCGGCAGCTTCATCCGGTGGGCTTCAAACAGACCAAAAAATTAGCTGCTCAGAGTGACTGATCAGTGCAGACACGCACACTTCACGCACAATCTGGGCTCATTAGGGCGGAGAAAATAAAGGAAGCAAGAGGCAATATGGACGGAAAGTTGTTTCCATTAACCTCTACAGTAAGAGGTGACACCGACACACACATACAGACAAAACAATACGGAGAATCTTCCGCCTCTCAGCATCCAAACACTTTTTTTTTCTTTTTCTCCCAGACACACAAAGTTACACACAAAGTGATGAGCTGGAGTAAACACGCACACACTCATCCACAGACATGCACACAGAGAGTCCTATCCTGCCTTATTTTTAGCTGTTCCCCTACCCAGCCCTGACCTACATCACAGCATGAATAAAGCAGCAGCGAGATGAAGAAAGTGAGCTGAGAGGAGGAGGAGGAGGAGGAGAGGAAGGAGGTCTGGAGTGGAGGGAGGGAAGGGAGAGAGAGGGAGAGAGAGGGAGTCACACTGGCAAATCCAGAAAAATGAATTCCCCCCTGTGTGAAATGACAGTTCCAGTTCTGTCAGCAGACCTCACCTGCAACAAGGCTCCCAGAGGAGGCTGCAGAGGGTGAATGCACACACAGGTAGGAACGCCGGGGATCCAGGACCTTGGAACAACAGAGATCAAAAAAAAAAAAAAAGCCTCATCATGCCTCAGACTTGACACCAGATGCTTTTCTCGCTTTAAATGAAAGCTGACAAAAGCGGCGAGCTCTCGACTTTGAATTATTGAGGCTGCGTGTCGGCGGCATCACAGGCTGCCTGTCGTCACCCTTGAACAACGCTTTGGCGCCTTTTCGCCCAATAAAGGGTAATCAAATGAGTGGCTTTCAGGGCGGAGTAGTGCTTCAGGATGAGATGAAAATTGGATTCAGGTACTGTTTCGCAGCCTCAAAGCACTCAAGTAAGTTCCATGTTTTTGATGTAGCAGATCAATGCTTTTTACGCTGAAGGCCGCCGAGGCTTTGTGCGGCGGAATACGCGATCCGTCTCTCTTTGATTGTGCAATTCAACACCCCTACTGTACACTCTCCAAGGATGAAATTTACCGAGAAAAAAAAAAAAAACCTCTGGGTGTTGCATGTAAGTCAATTACATATTTCATACGCATTCATTCGGTTGTAAGGCGGAAGCATGAGCCGAACACCTCAAAGCCGGAATGTATTTATCCAAGGAGAGGATATGGAAATGCTCCCCTCATACTCTCTGCCTTCCCTCTAAAGTGTAGCATGCAGAGTCCCTTAAGTGGTGGAAAAGGCCTGTTAGCCTCAGGAAACGGGTTCTCTGCTGCTTGCATCCGCATAAATACGCCGTACTGTACAAATACACGCATACACATTTACAAATTTAGGCCCTTCTGCATAACACCTCCCCTGTGTGTGTCTCCGGTCCCATTTCATCAGCAGTCATCCAGCTCGGCTAATGCCTCCCTGAGCTCGCTGTTTTAATGCTCATACAATGTCTTTCAAGCTACATTAGGAAGGAGAGAGTCTGTGTATGAAGAGGAGATGTAATGTATCATGATATTAGTAGTGCATTATGGATGTCAGGGCCGACGCTGCTCGCCCTGTTCCCCTCGCTCCTCTCCGGTTAATGTGTCCTTATCTCATCAACCTTTTCTTTCTCCTTCTCCTCTTTGCATGCTTTCCTTCTGTTTTTTTCTTTTTCACAGTTTATTTCTTTCTCCCCTTTTTCTCCTTTGCACCTGTCATGCCGTTTTACCATTTTTTTGTTTTCTCTTTAGTTATCACGACTCTTTTCTATTCCTCTAATTAACCCTCTGAGCTCCAAAACCCACCGGTAGATTAGAAAGGCTTTAAAGAAAATGCCAAAATTAAAGCATTTATCATAACCAGAAATTGTAAAAACAGGAGGAATCGCCGACATGCCAAATTTAGTGAAATCCAAGCTTGAACTTCCTATTCAATGTGTCCCGTTTAAATTCACCAAAAACCAACCATTTGCTTTGACTTAGTTTTTAAAGAACAAAAATTCTGCATTCTTCAACCAGGAAGCCGTCACTTCGCTTCAACCAGCTGTCACATTACAACAAGTCAGGGACTTCTCAGCTGAACTGCAGGCTGTGTTTACACAGAGCAGATAGCAAAGTCCTGTCTTGTTTAAAAATCTACCAAAAATAAGTCATTTCCACAAACCATCCATCATCTATACACCGCTTAATCCTCACTCGGGTCAGGGGGGCTGGAGTCTATCCCAGCTGACTCCAGAGTCAGACAACCAAGCACACTCACATTCACACCTACGGACAATTTAGGATCACCAATTAACCTCAACATGTTTTTGGACTGTGTGGGAGGAAGCCGGAGAACCCGGAGCAAGAACCCATGCTGCAAGGGGAGAACATGCAGAAAGATCCCAGGTGTCCTCACCGGGACGCGAACCAGCGACCTTCTTGCAGTGAGGCAATGGTGCTAACCACTGAACCACCCTGCAGCCTTTGCACAAACCAGAATCTGTTAAAAAATAAAATAAAAAATCAAATTCAGTTGTCATCGATGAATCTGTGAAACTATTAGTGACTCAACTGTAACCAACAGTCCCATGAGAAAAATTCTGCAACTTTTTGGGTAAACTGGCCTGAACAGCAGGACGAGTATGGAACTGTATTAAAACATACGAGCAATAAACTACGTGCAGTATAATGTTCTGTAATACATAGCACCACCATTTATTGTTCCAGTTTTTGTATCACCTGCATCACTTGCTGAACGTTTTGCCTCCTTTTTATTTCTATTTTTTTGAGAAAATAAATATTAAAGGTAATTCAACTTTCTTTTCTGATTATTTGTGGCATCCTCACTGTGTCATCTTCCTCAGAACACATGTTGAGTTTTCTCTACTTCTAGCCATAGTTGTTCTGTTTCTGTCGAGCTGCAGAACTTTATATTGTAGTGAAAAATGAGCTCACAGTGAGTGAAAGTGTGACAGGAGCTGAGAGGGTTAAACAACATGGGATTTATCTATTAAAGTGGGAATTTAAAAAGAAAAAAAGCTACCTTGTTTGTCTGTGAGATTGATCAGTGGATTCTGCAGGCCTGTAATTAATAGCTGTAAGCAACAAAGGATTGCCCGGAGACCCTTCCTTTGTAACGTGATTAAAGCAACATTGATGAAGCAGTTCTGTGAGCTTCATTCAGCCGCTTCACGAGTCGCCCGAGGAGTCCGTGTGTGTCTTTAAAGAACTGCCGGGGAGTTATTAATCCACTGTATCTGCTCTGTTTGTCCTCAGATATTGATGAGTGTGCCACGCAGATGCATTACTGCCAGTCCAACACAGTGTGTGTCAACCTGCCCGGCAGCCATCGCTGTGACTGTCTGCCCGGCTTCATCAGGGTGGACGAGTACTCCTGCACCGGTACGTCTGCATGCACGCAAACACGTCACTGATATATAGATGAGGGGCATGCTGCCTATTTTATTTACTTCTAGGTTGTTTAAACAGGCGGGAAGAAGGGAAAGGAGATCTGTGTTTGTATTGTTAAATGGGGTTAAGCTAGCTTTGCAAATGACTCGTTAGACACAGATTTAGCCATTTTAATATGTCTGTTTGGTGTTTTTTAATATGCTGGAAGATGCATCATGAGTAAGATAAGTGGTCAACATCATGGCTGAACATTTCCACCTTGAGACTGCAGCGTACAGATGAAAATCTCAAACATTTGGACTTTCAGAATTTCATTCATAACAAACCAGAATCTGCTCCAGCTTGCAGGGTTTGATTTTATCCGTCATTATTCAGAGTCAGTTTTAAAATGTACGCCTGAATTGTGCAGCACAGAGTATTTGTACAGCGTTCGAGTAAAGCTGTAGGTGAGCTGGTGTGCTCGAGCTGCAGTGGAGCCTTCATAGATCTGCACATTCTAGAGTAAGCAGCAGTATAGAGTTACATCTAAGCCAGTTATAGGGTTGTTTTAGTGGGAGAAACAGAAAACTTTGACACCCTGATGACTTTTTAGTGGTTTTAGTGGTTAAATCAAGGCTGCAGAGGAACTCTATAAGCTTCTTTTCTGCAAAGCTTGAGGAAATTTTAATCTGCTGAATTGAAAGAAGGGCCGATCCAGTGTTATGTGTAAGCGCGCTGCGGCCCGTTGGCAGGTTCCCAGAGGCTAGTGAGCTGGAAAATTTCTCTTGAACGTTAGTGAGTGTTTATAAGTGGTTACAGCCTCCCGACTCCCCCCCTCGTCCCTTCATTACAGCGATGTTCTGGCAGCTCTTTCTAACCTCACCAGCAGCGGCACTCTGAGCCAGTGTGGCTTGTTCTGTTGACCACGTCGGGCCAGGCTGGACTGTTGGATCGCTGTGAAATTTGGTTCAGAGATTCAGCCTGAAGACTAATGTCTTGTTAATTCATTTAGCACCGACCAGCAGACTGGGTTTCATAGTGAAATGTCTCAACAGCTAATGGATGGACTTTAATGCAGCATATTCCCTAATTTTAGGTCGTATTTGATTTTTTTTTTTATGACTACAAACCTGCAAAACTAGTAACTTTCCTTTCAGATTTAGCTATTTAGCTCCAAACCTGATGGCAAGTTACCAAAAGTTACCAACAAAGCACCATTTATCAAAGCCATAAACGGTTCAAACAAAGCAAATAAAATCGAATTCTAAACTTTCCAATGGTCCGTGAACTACTCACCTGTGACTCATGCTATATGTATTTCATAGAATCATATTATTTTACATGTCTCATTTAAAAATGTGCAAAAAACAAACTATTTCTACGAACCGGATTCTGGCTCAGCTGTGACCAAGAGTCCCACAGCAAAAAATTCTGATCCTTTCAGCCGAACTGGGTTGAACTGCAGGCTGTGTGTACTGTTGGAGAAGATTCTCTTTTCTCCGTGAGTTCGTTTGTAAAGATGAAACAAATTCAGCGCGGTCTCAATTAATCAATTTAATCACACACTGAATATTGCATGACAGAGCTCCGGGTCAGACTCTCCCGAGCATCAGACAGACTAAGACCTTTTCCTCTGACCCTTTCTTATACTGCATGACACACATGACAGGTTGCACAAAATGTCACACGAGCTGTTTCACATCTTCCTGTTCGTTTGTTCCTTCCCTGGACTGTACGGCCCATATCTTTACATCCTGTCCACATCTGCAGCTCGTCCAGGTTATCGGTTGTCGGGTCATCTCGCAGTCGCACACTCATCTGTTTCCTCCCCTGTCCTGCAGAACAACATACCTCACAAGCACACAAATCTTTATAAATCAGCATTATAATGAATAACATAAAATGACTAAACCCTCAAGATTAATTATTTTTATTCTTTAAACTTAAATGATTGTACATGTTTCGAGAAATACATCATTTACACAACATGACCCATTAACCCAATTAAAAATGCAAATGGTATAATATATTTAGTGTGTAGAGTTACTGTTTTTTGCCCCTCTGGTATCACCTGTGTTGATGCCGATTCCAGATGTTTTCAATTTTTGTGACGTGAAGTCAGACATTTTTCACTTCTCTCTACTTCTAGACATGGTTGTGCTGCTTCTGTACAGCTGCAGGATTTCATATTGCAGTTTTAAAAAACAGCCCAAAGTCAGTGAAAAAGCCAAGACACTAGTTTAGAAGTTAGAAATAACATCATGCATGAGAACCACATGACAAAGCCACTCGTGTGTTTGTGAATGCAGCTGTTGCTTTACTACTGTTATAATTCTTTAGTGAAGTAAAAAATAGTGTATAGACCCACTGATACATCAGCTGAATAAGTGGAAATTACTACAGTTGGGTCCAGATTGTACTATTCTTCCTTTCTTTGTCAGTTTCACCCCCAAAACCCATTTCCTCTGCTGTTCTTCACACTGACTCATGCTGGCGTGCGGTGATTTTAAAATGTGCGTCCATCAACCGACGGCCGCGCAGTTCTGCAACTGTGAGACCGAAACTTTAATTTTATTATCTGAAAATTAAAACGTGCAGAGAAATGAATGCAAACTGATGAATGCCCCAGCGCCTGTCTTTTTAAAGCCCGGGAGAGTCAGCGTGTGATCGAAAGAGAGATTGCAGCCATTCATTTTTAAATTGATGATTAAAACCACTTTTCTTTTTGCCTTTTTTTTTCTTTCCCCTCTCTGACCTTCTCGCCATTGAATGTCAGAGAAAACTATGGAAGCAGCTTCACCAAAATATTTACCGACTCATAACAAGGCAATGCAAATACCGAAGCCTAAATTTATCTCTGCGGATCTCGTGCTATTTCTCAACACAGTCGCTGCCGCAGCCGGTTTGAAATGTTTTTCCTTCTTGAAGGGGTTTTAGAACAGCACATCTTCTCGAGAGTAAATAGAATGTGCTCGGTTGCTGCTCAGTGTTTCTCCAGAGAAGTGTTCTTTAATTAGCTCACAGTTGGCAGCCACGCAGGGACAGGGATCCATGGACAATCAATCCATTTTGCAGCTTGTAAACTGTCCTGGCTGCTGACTGGGAGCCCAAGGAGCTGCTCTCCACATCTGCTGGGAGAGATAAATCTTCTCCCCGTCTCCCCCGTCTTCCTGCTCCTCCTCCAGGCGTCTCCTCCAGGGTGCAGCATCCTCGGCGTGAATGAAAAGCGAGAGTTAGCGTTCGCGGCGCAGGGAGGGCGAGCGCTCATATTTCACGACGCTAACACGATTGCACATTAGCTCCTGTAATTGGTTGCTTGTGCTGAAATCTGTATTGTTATTTCTCATTGTGTCTGCGTGCGGAAAGGTTTTTGGTAATGATATTGTTGGCAGTGCATTAAGGAGGACACACACACACAGAACACACAGACGGAAAACCAGTTTCTATTTCTTTGGCTTTCTCATTCTATCAGGTAATTAGTGCAGAGAAAGTTAAGTTCTTTGAATAGTAGAATTAAGAGCTGTAGAGACTTAAAAAAAAAAAAAACAATAGAAGATCTGCAGTTGTGTCATTTTGTTTCCCGATTAATTTACAAAAATTGAAACAAAACCCAAATTATCTATCACAGTTGGTAAGAATACTGAAAAATGAAATGATGCATTAATATATTCTACATATTTTTTTATTTACATTATTAGTTTAGTCCCATGCTTGGCTGCCATCTGCCCTCTGTCTGTAGTTCAACAGGTTCAGTCAAAAATTTGCCAAATTTTTCTCAGGCGACTGTTGGCTGCAGTCGAGTCACTACGAGCATCACAGCTGTGTTGAGGGCTGCAGATTTTTTTGTTTTTTTACAGACTTTGGTTGGTGTAAATGGTGAATGTTTGTCATATCTGCAAATGAGACACGTCCCAAAAAAAAGTGATTTGGGTAAAACATCACAATTTTAAGCTTAAACTTTTGGTAATTTCTCCAACAGAACAGCGTGTTACACATGATTGTTGCTGAATTTTTGTCACGTAGCTGTTGAGTCACTAGTAATTCCACATTTGCTTCAGGGTATGCAGATTTTTAAAAAACTTTGGTTTGTGCAAATAGCAAATTTTGGGGCATTTTTTTAAAAATGGGAAAAGTACAAAAAGTGATTTTGATAAAATATCACGATTTTAAGCTTAAATATTTTAGTTAATTTTTGCAAAAGCACAACATGTTACACATGACTAGTTCAAGAACTACTGAAAAGTCAAAAATCTGACATTTTTTTCTATTTTTGTAGTTTCTTGCTCTGATAAATGATGTCATTTTGGTGTTTTTTTTGTTTTTTTTTTAAACATGCTTTTCAAACCCACTTTGGGGTTCAGAGGGTTAAGTTCCATGAAGTGGCACCTGAATGTGAACGTTGTAGATGACAATTTAAATGATTATGTTACTTAGCTTCAATTGACTTACAATTTTAAGATTTAATGACATCGTTAATGGAACTAGATGGGACAATCCAGGTTCTTACTGTTTTGTGCAGCCTTCTGAACCTGCATCGTGACAGTTAAGCAGAACTGAGATGAAACACAGGTGCTGCAGGAAAGAATGTGTTTGACAATGTGCTTGTTGTTGC
>NW_007578074.1:411182-412570 GCF_000690725.1 Stegastes partitus
TCCACCCACAAACTTAGTTTACATCGCTGTAGGCAGCAAACTCTCCATATTACAATGTGAGCAGCTCCTTCCTCAAAGGGATAATAGCTACAGCGCTTTTTACCCAACATGCTTCACCTCTTTGCTTCGGACACTTTCGGCCTCATCTCTCTCTTGTTCTCTCCGTGCCGGCTGGCAGAGGAGGCCTGGCCTTTGTGAAGACGGAGCCCTGTAAACAATAGGAGGCTGCGGTAATTGTGGTTCCACTTGATTTCACCTCTGTGGAAACAGGCGAGCTGCTCTGTGGAAAACAGGGGATGAACATAGAGAAGCAGAGAGGTGGCTCAGAGTGGGAGCTTTTATATCTCACCCTCTCTAAAAGTGTTTATGCAGCTTTTAATCTGCTCAACGTCCAGACTGGCATCCGGTGTCCCCACGTAAAGGGCACTGGATGTAAAACAGATTATTAATCAGATTTTGCTGCTCTTATCTCTGGAGTTCAGGACTTGACTCTGCATTTTAATCAAACCAGGTTCAGTTTTTGGCAACTTTTTGCTTTTTGACAGACTTTGATTTGATCAAATGGATTATTTTAGGTGAATTTTTAAAGTGAGTTTGATTTAATATTATGACTTTAGCCTTATGATTTGGTTGATTTTCCCAACAAATGAGCAGATTACACATGCTTGGTTCAATGATCTTCAGAAAGGTACAAATCTGACTATTTTTCTGTTTTTACAATTTGTCGCTCTGATAAATGATGTAATTTTGATCTTTTTTTTTTAAAAGACATTCTTTTTGTCCATGCTTTAATCTGCTCATGCTTCAACATTCAGAATAGCATGTGGTGTCCCTGTGTAAAGGACATTGATTTAAAACTGATTAATTATCAATATTCTGTTGTCCTTATCTTTGGAGCTCAATATTTTATCCTCCTCTCAATCAAAACATATTTAGTTTTTGGCAACTTTTTTTTGCTTTTTTACAGACTTTCATTTGTGCAAATGGTTTATTTTAGGAGAATTTTTAAAGTGAGTTTGATTTAATTTTATGATTTTGGCCTTACAGTTTGGTTAATTTCCCAACAAATCAGCAGACTACACATGCAAGGTTCAATGATCATCAGAAAGTTCTGTTTTTACAGTTTGTCGCTTTGATAAATGATGTAATTTTGGTCTTTAAAAAAAACCCAAAACATGCTTTTTGTTTATGCTGCTCACACTTAAGCGTTCAGAAACTGATCAATTAACAACATTCTGTTGTCCTTATCTTTGGAGCTCAATATTTTATCCTCCTTTTCCAGACATCACATGTCAATCAAACCATGTGGTTCGAACTTTAATATCTTTATTTTCTTTTGGACTTTCTTCTGGTTTTAGCCCCATATGAGGCTCAGGACAAAAAAATAC
>NW_007578074.1:412920-416193 GCF_000690725.1 Stegastes partitus
AAACCACCTCTCCACCGGTCACTTTCCTGCTCTTCCTTGTTGGCAGTCCAGACTTTCTTTTCAGTAACTTTTATATGTTTCCCAAACCTTTTATCAGTGTTTGTGCAACCAAAATCTTCTTTTTTTTTCTGCAGTTAATTAGCAAAACTATTATTCACACCACAAATTGTTGTGCGTTTCCCAGTGCAGCTCTAATTGTGATCCCTCGGAGGCCACATTATACCGTTTTCTATGCTGCTTTAGGTGAAAAGAAATGTAGTAATTACTGTCAAACAAACCTAAAAACCTGTCTGGAACTCTGAAGTGCCCGGTGACGTTCAAGCTTGACTTGTTGTTGTTGTTGTGCTGTTTATGTGCTGATATCAGCAACCCCTAAAGACCGCAGTGATGGAAAGTTGAATCTAGCAGCCTCTTATTGAATCAAACGTTATCTATATGTTCTTTAGGAGAGAACATTATCTGAAATACATCAGAATAAATAACCTGAGAAAATTAATTTGTTTGAACTTTGCAAATACGTGAGCAGATGGAACATTTGCATTTTGTTTCTGGAGTGAAACTAGTGAAACTATTTGACCGTTTTTCAGACGACCGCCAACAGATACTTCATAACAGGTTCCAATCTTGGGTTTTGAGTTAGAACTTATCAGTTTTGCAGTTTTTTTTCAGTCCTTCCAGAGTTTGTTTCCTGCGCGTCTCGTGGGTTGGTTCAGAATAAGTTTCCTCTCTGCTTAGTGTCTCGTCTCTCCTCGGTTTAATGTTGTGGGACTTGGAGCTGTGGAAGCATTTTCAAGCCACAAATAAAGTTACAGAGCAGCAATAAAACTGATAAAAAAAAAAGTAAGAATAATCTTTATTTATAGGGCACCTTTCAAAAATCCAGCTTACGAAGTGCGCCACGAGGCAGCGAAATGAAACAGGCCAGTGATAAAATCATCACATTCTAAAACCAATACGGTGTTAGAGACTGTGATGACATTTTTCGAGGAAATGAAAAAAAAAAAAAAGGTTCAAACAAAATTGGAAATCAAGCAAAATCAGGAAAGGAGCTCCGATAAAAGTAAGAAAAGTGTTAAGAAGAGACTTAACAGATGTCAGTGAGCCTCGGGGTCCCCTTTAGTTTTCAGCCGGGTCCTGGAACAGACAGAAGATCTGCCCGAGGATCCCACAGTGCATTTTGGTGCATGAGTTCAGAACCATAAAGACCATGAAGGGCCTTGAGAGTGATCAGTAAAATCCTAGAATCTGCCCGACAACACGCCTGTGGAAGGAGGCTAAAATGTCAGTTGTGTGATCACGTCTCTTGACCAGGTGATCAGCGTCGCATAAAAATAACGTGAGACTCACTTAAGGGCTCATAACTAACTCACTGAGTGCTCTTTCCTTTGACAGGCTGCCGTGATTGATGAAAATGTCACTGCTTTCCACTGACTCATGCTGCGGTGCTCGAAAACAGCTCCTGCAGCGTTTACTTGAGGAAATCAGTGCAAAAAAAGTGGATTTAATTCCCGACAGATACGAGGTGGTGGGTTCAGTCTGAGTCCTGACAAGGTGCGGCAATGCTGCACTGACTTTTCATTTCAGCGTCTAACTAAGTGTAAAGTCTCCTTAAACAACCATGTCAGAATTTAGGAGGTGGCTAAACTGTTTTTAAGGGCTTTCGGCCTCCGCTGCCGACCTGGTTGTGGTGGTTAAATGTCTGAATGTGGGATCAAATGGATCAGCAGCAGGAGTAGTTGACACCTCGTTCATAAGCATTGAAAAAAATCAGCTAAAACACCTCCAGATGTGATGAAAACCTTTCTGTATCGTGAGTTTTGAGGATTCCAGAAAAGCTTTTACTGGTTTTATGATGTATGCGCATAAAGGAGAGAATTATGGGCAAGAACAGAAATGTAGGTTTAGCTTTAGACTGCCAAATTAGAGCGGATATTACAGTCTTTATGGTGCTGAAATACTTCCCCTGTGGAAGGTCACCTCATGAGTTCCTGGGTAATCGTGTTCAGCCTGCAGGTCACTGTGGAAACTGTCTTCTTATCTAACGATCTCTGACTGTTGTCTTCTGCATCAGCCAGGTGCTGATAAGGCTTGCAGCTACAAATTGAACTGCCGGAATGGGAAGTTTCAGGTTCTTTCTTCTTCTCCTGTAAATGAACTTCTACGGCAGCTTGGGCTGAGGCCTGCAGATAAAGTGTAGTACAGCTATTTTTTAAAAAGAAAACCTCATTTATTAGAAGCTCAGCACAGAGTACGACGCACTGACTCAAGACACTGTAAAGCAAAAACGGCTTTACTTTCATCAGTATCAATAACTGGTAATATCACAAACATATTGGCTTATTGTTGATATATATATATTTAATCTATTTAGTTTTAGTCTCAAAGCGCCATTTCACAACACAAGTAATCTCAAGGCACCTCATATAGTCAGCTGAAGACCTTACAATAGTATGTTGAAGAGAAAGCCCCAACAATTTCAAGCTCTGGTGACAGAGTGAAGAACAAAAAGCTCCCTTCCACCCGGGCAGCCTTAACCATAAGCTTTATCAGAAGGTGAAGTTTGAAGCCTAACCTGAGAAGCAGAGAGGATTTCTGCCTCCTGAGCCCCAACCGGGAGCTCGTTCCTCTGCAGAGGAGCCGATAGCTGAAGGCTCTGCTTCCTCTTTTGTTTTTGGAAACTCCAACAATTGCGGCTGCACGCTGAGAGACAAGCGCTCTGTTTGGATAATATGGTACAATAAGGCCTTTAAGATAAGACGGAGCCTGGTCATTAGGAGCATTGTTTGTAAAGAGGGATTTTAAATTATGTTCTGGCTGCTACAGGGAGCCAATGAAGAGGAGCTAATGTGAGGGGAAGTGTGATCCCTTATGCTGGTTCCTCGTCAGGACTCTGGCTGCAGCAGGTTGGATCAACAGGAGGATTTCCACAGAGTTATTGGTTCTGAGTAACAAGGAGCCTTTTTTAAAAAAATCAACCTTACTTTTTTGGCATGTTCATAAAGAGTTTAAGTGGATTGAATTTGACAATTTTTCTGTGAGCTGGTCTCATACAATAACACTTCACTCACCTCCACTGCTGATGAGAGATTTAGAGAAATGTGAGCCGTGGCAATAATGAAATTAAAACAAAAAGGGCCTCAAGCATCTACGATAAAACGAAAACTTAACAGAGATCTTCTCGAACTCTAACCAAGTCAGGATTGTTTACTACCAACCTGCATCCATACATAGAACAACCAGTTCATTACTGGATTTGTTGTTGTTGTTGTTGTT
>NW_007578074.1:417211-427940 GCF_000690725.1 Stegastes partitus
AGAAACTTGAACTCCTGTGTTTGCTCGTGTTCACGTCTCGGCCAGTTAATCCTTTACTCCGACCTGCGGCCTCGTGGCACGCTGTCGCCTCTCATCCTCGAATGTTCCTGTTCTGTCCTCACCTGCACTCCACTGATCAGGAGTTTTTTAAAATTTTTCTTATCAACCTGCTGTTGATAGATAACACGCTCAGGCGCTGCCGTATGTCTGACCAAAGGAAGCTGCCATTAATTTCATGCATCAACTGCTACGTATATTCTTCTAAACTCCAGCACTGGAAAAGGCTGCATCCCCTCAAGATGCATTACATGTTTAATGAAAATTTAATCAAATCCAATTCCAATTATACATGTAATGATTGTGGAGCTCAGGTGTGACGAGCCTGGAAACCTTGGCAACCCTCCCTGTATACATTAACTGTTCCAAAATGGAGGTCATGCTGCTGAAACTGGCTCGGCACCAGCCGGCTTAATAAGCCCATCAAACACAGTTTGGGAAGGGTAGGAAGAAGTCAGATAAGTTTTTCTTAATCCTCACTTTCATCCATTCGTAATTGCCTCTGAGAAGCTGCTGTTTATATTTAGCTTCTCCATAAAGGTTTGATGTTCTGAGCGTGTCTTCCTGCTGTACAGCCGTCCAGAGCCACGTCCGGTCCCTGCGTCTCGCTGCCGTCCTATCAGCTCATCTGTGATGCATTGTCATCCCCGCTCCCTTCAGCTGAATGCAGATGTGGAGCAACGACGCTCGGTGGCTTTGCATGGGATGGATGTTTACTGACAGCGCACATTAATGGAACATGCTTTCATTAATGGGAATTGCTGCCCAGGCGTCTTTATTGCCTCGAGCTGTGTATTTCATTGTGCATTAAATGAATTGTACTGTGGCTCTATGCTGCTGCTGCTGCTGCTGCACAGAGAGGATATGAAACGGGTCGTCAGGAAACTATAAAGCAAACCAAGCGCTAATGCCCGCCGAAGAAGTAATTCATGATGTAAACGAACATATTTGTGGAGTAATGAGAGGCACTTGTGTTTTTAAGTGGCTGGTCTTTAATGGCTCATCCCGGTAATAACATGTGACTGTAACACACTCGGCAGCTGCACAGATATTCCTCTACTGGTGTCACCTCTCCTGCCTTCCTGACCCGCTTTATGGCCAGATGTGCTTCTTTAAAGTGTTATGTATATAAAATTAAAGTAAGGGAGTTGTCAGGTGCACTATTCGTAGATAAAGAAATTCCAATATGGATAACCTGACTGCATATATGCGTTTATTCTCTAAAATAAATAAATAAAATACTTATACAATACCAGAATCATGATGTACTGATACCACAGCAAAAGCCTAAAACATCAGTACACATAACAAAATAATATGTGACAGAAAAAAAGGAACCTGAAAGTGGGGAAATATGAAAAAGGAAGAAAACAACAGGAGCGATTTCTTGTTCAAAAATGTTGATGTCTAACCAGAGCTGGAGGAACTATTTACCAAGATAACACGTCTGTAAGCCTCCACGTCAAACTGCTGCCTATAAATCCTTTTAAAGATAAGTGGGATCAGTATTTTAGTGCACATTTTAATCACCAGTTTTCACTATTCTTGCAGGAATTCGGTTGATCTTTGATAACTCGTGGCTGATTTTTAGCAGGCGTCATGTCAGGATGAAGGGTCAGTTCATGTCAAATCAGAGAGAATTCAGACAACGTGTTGCTTCGCTGTGTCAGAGTTATGCTTCTTGAATTTCCCCAAGAGGATAATGAAGTATGTATCTGTATCCATCTCAAATATTGGACCCTATAAATGGCTTTCCTGGCTTTTTTTTTTTTTTTTTTTTAATTTGAGAGTGAAATTAGAAACCTTTTCAGATCTGTTTTTTTTTTTTTTTTTTTAATTTGAGAGTGAAATTAGAAACCTTTTCAGATCTGAAATCCTCACAATTCAGGCAGAATTTTTTAACAGGATGTTTTTGGTCCTAAATAAGAAACTATGAACAAAATCTGAGACGCTTTATCAGCGCAGCCACTAGAAATGACATGAACTGACCAGTGTGAACCTTGCATATGGAGATGTTTGCTACATTGGTAAGTTATCCCAAAGGATAAAGGTAAATTATCATTGCCCTCTATTGTCTCGTTGATAAAAGTTTGCCCGTCACAAAATAAACACCTTCCATTTGAGGGCATGAGTTCAATAGGTTCTCCGTGGTTCTGCCCTGAGTGTCAGCTGTGAGAGAAACGATGGCATATTTTACTTACTGTGGACAATCTGAACTCTTGTATTTGCAGCCATGACTCTTGTTTATTCACCGTGAAAGCTGCCGTGTGTTGCACGAGAGAAGGAAAAAAAGGTTTGCATGTCCACCATGCATGCACGGAGTAGAAACGCACATTCTGCCCTGCTGCTGCACATCGAGGCAAATCTAAGGACGTACGGTTTCTAATAAAAAACACTGTCATACAGTTGCTCATCACATTGGAAGGAGTGGCTCTTTTAGTGGCAGGATGTCTTATTAGTATCTGTATACCATTCAGCACTAAGTTTTTCTTTGTCATTTTAGGATCATGCATAATTGTTGTAGTTTAGTTTGTTTCTCCCCCAAGTGGCCAAAAAAAAGGTTAAAATTTCATAAAACTGTCAGCTAAAGGTTAACCTTCAGCAAATTATTGCATTTGCAGTTTATTTTCTGCTGCCATAACTTGACCAAAAAAATAAATAATAATGGAGGCAAAATTTCTACTTTGGTTTAACTCATCATAAAACTACCTGCTTAAAGTTAACCAAGTAGAGTCCTGGTTTACAGTTACTCATTATACTACAGTGACCCTTTTAAGAATATTCACACTACAAAATTTAAATATATGTAGGTTCACGTTTTCTCTATTATTATGAAAATGACACTGACATAGAAGAATATTTTCTTATCCGGTAAAAAATAGGAAACAAATGAAAACTCCCCTAATTTTGTCCCATGCCAGGAGCCCTTTAAGTAAAGTTTTGTCACGATAAAATATTCCTATTTGTAAAACAGACACATGTGACTTGCGTACAGTGGCGCTGAGGAGCAGCTGTATGAGGTGGAATTAGTTGACCGGCGGGTCAACAGGAAGCTGCCTCCTGAACTCCAGGCAGATTACTGCAGGGAAATCAGAAATTTTCCCCCAACTAATTTTATGGTAAACCATGTCCTTCAGGCTAAATGCCATGACAGGCAGTCAATATTTTTTCCCCCGTGGCACGAGACGGATCTCTGCTGAGCTCACATCATGTCAAGGTGAGCAGCAAGGCTGAGGCAGAAAGTGAGCATGACGACTTTGGGTTAAAAAAAAAAAGAAAAAAAAAAAAAACCTTGAAATTTCTGCCATGCTCTGTTCTTCTTTATGGGCCTGTCACTGGTCATTAAATTTCACATTACTGAAGTGTTCTGCCTGACATTATTGGACGAGGCGACGGCGGGCGCTGGAGAGATGAGGACGTGTTTGAGAAATTTATAATGCAAAGTAAAAGTGAATCATGAGCTGTTGGTTTTACTCATAGATCGTCTGGTACACGCGGAACCGGCGGCGGAATAATCAGAGAAAAGCTGAAGATGGGTGTAAATAGGCAGCAAATAAAAAGGTTGTGAAGTTGTTGTGCAGAGATCGCTGGTTGATGGAGAGACGATTAGTGAAGAGAAAGATGTAAATGCTGAAATATCAGTATTAAACTGCACATGAGAATGCAGATATGATGAAATCTGTTTGGTTATTGTGTATTAATTCGGCTTGTTTATGCACTGAACAAAATCAACCACTGTTACGTCCCTCCAAAGTTGCCCAGTTTTACAGATTTTCATTCTAAAAACACAAACTCATGTCCCTGCCACCTGATATTTCATTTTTCTTAGGCTCCAAGGAAAAAGAAAAAAACCACCACTAGCATACACTGTGTAACATTTGCAGATTAATCTCCCTTTAATGGCTTTTCCTCTGTTCACTTCCAGGCCTTTTATGTAAAAGTTCTGCCGTGACTGTGCGAACAAGACGGGACATTACAGATTAAGTCTTAAGCAGGTTCATGCCATTATGTACCTAAGCTGTCGTATTATCTTGTACTTGGCATAGAGAGGAAGCGATAATCTTACATCACTGCCACACCGACTTCCGCCCAACTTTACAAAAGTGTTCTCGCTCACATAGTTCACAAAAAAAAGTCCCAAATCCCCTTTAAAATGAGCCTCAAGGTGCAGAATGTGAATCTTCTGTTCTTAGTCGGTCATAATGTGATTGGTTTGCACACCATAACCAAAAAAAGTGTTTCCTAAAGCCCCAGCTAATGTATTCAAATGTCTCGTTTAGTCCGACTAAGTCCAGAAGCAAAGAGCATTTCGATGACAATCACAACAGAACATATTCACATCGGACTAGCTGCAATCAGATCATTTCTGTCGCACGGTTTCAATAATTTCAGCCCCAATCGTGTGCTTTTACTGATAACAGCTGCTTTTATACAGACTTGAGTCGAGTGTTGGGCTGTGAAGTTGGTGTTTCCAGCAATTTGAACACAAAGTGGTCGCTTTCGAATGTGACAGAGACAAAATTGGCAGAACATTAATGGAAATTTTGTACATTTTTTTTTTCAGAAGAAGTGCATGTTTTGCTTATTTTAGGCCGAACAGATTCTGATTTTCTGATTTTGTGTCGCTGTAACGCGACCGATAACGGGGGTCTACCAGCGGCAAACCGCTCTGTGAGTGGGTGAAGCTGCTCCATAGAAATCCCTGCTGTGTCTGATAATAGGCCTCCGTAATGGCTTTAGCGAGATGTGAATAAAGAGAATTTAGTTGTTTTATAGTAATTACAACCACAGTCATGTCTTTTCTTTTTTTTTCAAAATAATGATTATCTCTTTTGATTCGCATGCTCAAACATATTTTAATGCACCCTTACAAAATGTCATAAATGATTAGTTATTATTAGCGATTATATCCGCTACGCTTCCACACAGCTCGCACTGGATTTCACACTGGGTCAGAGCTAGTTAAGCTACACCGTTAATAGATTTACATTCGGATATTGGGAGCTGCCTGTCGTATCCCGAACAAATTGCAATTAGAACAAGAGTCGTGCAAAGTTTACGAGAAGACGCCACAGTTTTAACTCTTGGGTTGGATGGCAAATAGTTGTTCATACACTGAAAATGTTAAATGGTAAATGGTCTGCACTTATATAGCGCTTTTCTACCTTTGCGGCATTCAAAGCACTTTACAGTGTTTCTCATGCACCCATTCACACACCAATGGCGACAGAGCTGCCATGCAAGGCGCTAGCCTGCCATTGGGAGCAACTTCGGGTTCAGTGTCTTGCCCAAGGACACTTCGACTGTGGAGGGGCAGGGGATCGAACCACCAACCTTGCGATTAGAGGACAACCCGCTCTACCACCTGAGCCACAGCCGCCCTAAATGTTCAGTGGAACGTTAGCATTTAGCTTATAGCTTCACCTCCACCTCACCTGATGAAGGTGAAACTGGAAAAATGTACATTTCTGCAGCATTTACAGGCCAAAAAATGGACAAAAAACACTGCAAAACTGTGAAATGCATCTTTTTTTTCTGTGTTAATTAGTGTTATATGCAGCAGTGGAGCCAAAGAAGGAAGTTTTATAGGTGCGGCAAAGCTCAGACCAATACTCACTCTTGCTTTTATTAATTTTTTGGTCACTCACTTCCATCATTTGCTCATTCAAGCAACACTGCAATGTAAAAGAACTCATATACAGTATAATACAGCTTTTTATGGTGCGCTTAATTAACAAAAAATAAGAAAAAGAATCCGATAATTTGAGTTTAAATCCTAAACACATATTTCGATGCAAGACTCTAGTTGGAAAAGGTGTTGCTTTGAGACATCACACTGTGTCCATCCAGCTCCTTGTTTTGCATTTTCTCCCTTTTGGCTGCAGATTCTGGGTCAATATTGGATTGTTCAGCAGCTTGTACCACTTATTTCCGGAGCTCTTCAAAGTAGGTTTCATCCCTGTCGTCTTTAAGAGTCTATACAAGCGCTTCAGCTCAACCTGCAGCTGACCCTGAATGATGGCCTCTAATAAAAACATGTACACAAGAGATTCTGCATTTATATATAAAACACAATGTATATGCTTTTTAATGACAATAATATTTATGTCTGAAATCATTCCCTACTCCCTACCTAAGAACATTATATAGTGAACTATGTAGGTGCCTCCTCTGCAGAATTAACAGCAGCTTAACTAAACTGTATATAATCAATGCTGGCTGTGACAGTGAACCGACAAAGTGATATTATTCTAAGCGGATTTTCCAAAATTAATGTATGAAAATAACTTGTGATACGCTGCTCTGCCTCCATTAAACATATTATTATTTTTTAATTTTAATATATTCCCACCATAACTCATTGATTTGTCTAGCTAAATTCATATAGAGAAGGTATATACTGTAGAAAACACATCTGCTGAAATGCCATCAATCCTTAATTTGCTTTGTCTCCCGTTCTCCTTCGACGCAATGCATGATGGTAGATGTTATTTAGCTGTGCGTTACTTTTCCTGATGCATTGTGGGATACTGTGAGTGAGCTATACAGGCTGTAGCAACTGTAATTTAACATTCAGACAGCACTATATAATGTGTAATGACTGATTTTGCACACTAGCCCTGCGTGGTTAAATTGCATCCGTGTGGGAACGACAGCTGCAGAGAAAAACGCTTCTGCCAGAAAAATACTAGTTAGCGGATGTAACTCCAGTTCTGTGAGCGCGCGGGGTCAGCGGCCTCCATCGGCCACCCGTCGGCTCCACACCTGTTAGTGGTGATGATGATGATCCATAAGTGATCTCCATTTACCGCTCACCAAACCAGAAAAACAACACATTGTTTCCGAGGTGTTGAAATCATCTCAGCCGTCGCTCTGATCATTGTGTTGCGGCGCTGACCGAGCAGAAGCCACGCTGAGCGTAACCCGCTTCTGACGATCCGTCATTATGCATCATTAGCCCGGAGCTTCGGGGGGGGTCACCTCGACATGTCCAGAGCTGACACCACATCACTCTGTAATCATCACTAATTAGACCAAAATCTGACAGAGACGGGGCAGCGTGCTCAAATTACGCCGTTGTTATCTCCTGGACAATCGCTGAGGGAACTACTGGCGACGTAATAACTTTCCAGTGACATGATCATTTATTATTGGGACAGGTTATTGTATTACAGGAGGAGGGGGAAAAAAAAGGGAAAATACCCAATGGGATACTCCAACTGGTTTCCTCTCATCCACTGGTGTTCAGTAGTTCCATTATTTACTGTCTCAGAGCTGTAATTAATTTTTAGTCCACCAACTGAATGACAGCATTCATGGAAAAACACGTTCTCGTGAAATGCTGGATTTTCAGAAACATTTTTATAAAATTGTTAATTGCCTAAAATATCAAACAGTCTATTATCTGGATTAGGCAAAGGGTCTTTTGATGTTTTTTTTTTGTTCTTGTAAGACCATCAGAAGCATGATTTATTAGACATATGTATTTGTTTGATAGATGCATTCAGTATTAACACATCCGTTTGTTAACGGTGTTTTGGAACCAGGACGTTATTGAAACAAGATTTGCACAAAATTACCTCCATGCAGCATTTTTTTTTAATCAATTGCAGATTTATCAACATATCTGTCCTGTAGCCTTCAAACAGCTGCAGGGATTTAATGAACTGAAGGAGAAGCTTTTCATACGGCAGCTGTGGTTATCAGGTACTATAATCTCTCATATTCATTCGTAGATCAGTGATTTAGTGACGCTCCCGCTTTAAATAAACATCACTTTTGACGCACATTGGCTGGGGAACCGTTTCATTAACATACCTTATTCATTTTTTAACACGCGTGTGCTATTGCTGCACATTTTTTGCCCCGAGTATTTTGTTGGCTGTTGTTGATAAAATCATCAGATTGGCAGCAGATTGACTTTGCACCGGGGACGGCGGTTCTGTTCTCAGCACAATGCCGAAGACATCCACCAAAAATACTGACAACTAGCTTTGTGTTGCTTCAACCGAGTGAACCTCCCATCTGTTTGGCTTCTCCTCCTCCTACCTGCACACCTCTGCGATTGGCACCGGAACACCACACAGACAGACATTTTAGCGGCGGCAAAAAAAACAACATAACAGTTGGTGCGCTGCTTAAAACGGTAATTGCAGCGCCACACAAGCGTGACCCCAGTGTGTGTGTGTGTGTGTGTGTTTTGTTTTTCTTCTGAGGATTTATTGCTTGTTCAGCTTTTCGCTTATTCATTATCCATCAACTCCAGCCACTGTCAGTTTATGCTGCTCTGTAATTTCAAATTGGCCAGCGGACATTAAACAGCATTAATAAGCAGCTGCGTCCGTCCAGCGTTTTGATTGTGTTGCTTCCCCGTCAACTCGCAGTCATTAACACGCTGCATATTTAATCACGCACCTCTTCCTCTCTGCCGATGATGTAGCCCGCTTCCTCGCAGCCCTTTGAATAAACTCTTACACATCCCACCAGCACAGTTAACATTCACCTCCACTTTATAGTTCAACACAGAGAGGAAATCCTTGGGAAGAGAAAAGCTAAATAATTTCTCCTGGTTGCTTCGGGGCTTCATGAGCACCACTCATTAAGCACGGGGAATGTATTAGTCATGACTCCCACCAAAGCTTTTGCATATTAATGAGCAGTGTGTTTGACTGAGTGTGTATCTGGAGTGCAGGCAGCCTCAGGCCAGGTCCTGATTGGCACTTAAAGGCACAGTTCATGGTTTGATATGAAAAGATGCTTCGGTGATGCTGCGAATCCTCACCGCAGCGTCATCAATGGTGGCTCTTTAATGTATTGTTAATAATAATCTAAAATCTAACTGAATCGATAAACATGTTGCCAAAACTAAATTCATCTTACAAACAGCTGAGATTCATAATTATTATTTTATGTTGCCGTAATTATGTTTCCTTTTAACAACACATCACTCTGATTTTCATTTTTTTTCTCTTTAATTGCACATTACCACTTAAGCAGTGTTGGTGGCGGCAACCCCGGGTCAGCTCCGAAACAGCCTCATTAGGATCTTTTTTTATGTTGATTAAAGTGTCTTTAATGTGCCGCCGCAGCGAGCTGATGCACTTTTGAAGAGTGGCCCTCAGAAACCAGGGCTGATAGAAATCAGTCACTCATTCATTATTAACGACATGATAAACTCTCAATCAGACATTTATGAATCGCAGTTATTTAATATTGCAGGAACGTGTTTAAGATATCCGTCATCTCAGGAGCGGAGAGGAGTGTGCACGAGATTTCAATGAATTATGGCTGAATTTCATGTAGCTTCTTTGGTTTTGTGGTTTCACTGTAGAAGCGTACTGGGACACTTGAGTTGAACGTCTCCATCCACTGATTTAAGCTCTACAATCTCTGTCTATCAAAATTACATATTTAGATTTTTCACTTGAAATAATCCCATCCATCCATCCATCCATCATCTATACACCGCTTAATCCTCACTAGGGTCGTGGGGGGCTGGAGTCTATCCCAGCCGACTTCGGGTGAAGGCAGGTTCACCTGGACAGGTAACCAGTCTATCACAGGGCTACACTTAGAGACAGACAACCAAGCACACTCACATTCACACCTACGGACAATTTACAATCACCAAATAACCTCAGCATGTTTTTGGACCTTGTGGGAGGAAGCCGGAGAACCCGAAGAGAACCCACGCTGCACAGGGAGAACATGCAAAGATTCCGGTGCCCCCACCGGGACGCGAACCGGCAACCTTCTTGCTGCTACCAACTGCGCCACCCTGCAGCCCCTGAAATAATCCCTTCCTGCCTTAAAATGGCTTAGATGTAATTCTGCACCATTGCGTCCTCTGGGATGTGCAGTTTCTCCGCTCATTTCTTCCCATTTGGTGCAGCTCGAGCACACCAGCTCGCCCACAACTCTGCTCAAGCACTCTGCGCTACTCGAATTGTAGCTTGAAGTTCTATAGCCGCATGTGTTTAAGTCAGAAACTGATTTTGTAGAAGAATTAATACAGAAAGTTCCATCCATGACTCTTATAAAACTCCAGAAAAGTCTGAATCTGTGTGTTTCATCAGAACGCTGCTGTTTCAAGGCAGAAATGCTCAGCCATAGTGTTGACTGCTTGTTTTGTTCTTGATTTGACTTTAAAACACACCATATGGACATGGCAACAAGGTAGGGGAAGGAAATCATTTTCACCAGAGGGGGTTTTTAATGTGCACCTGTTATGACTTCCCTCTTCAGGAAGAAAACAAAGACTGTTTTGCACAAAGGGTCCACACTTTGAATTTTGTGTTTCGTTGTGCAAAAATTTTGAGCACAAAATATGAGTCTTGGCGTTCCTGCGCATTGTGGTTTGGTTGGTCTCAGAAAAAGCAGCCTCAGGTCCCATTTCGACGCTGTGAAAAAGGGAGAGAGGCTGATTATCCAGCGTACCACGGGTGGGCCAATTACCTCGACCTGGCACTGCTCGGTGAACCGACACAGCTGAGCAAAACCACACCCCATGAAATCAACGCATAGATATACTGTACGTGCTATGTGGAAAACGCTAAGGACAGCGTGTGTCGCTTCCATCCAACGTCGCAGTTTGATTCCCTGTAGAGGCGCTTCAGACTTAGTTGTGAGTTCCTGTTAACATGTGGTTGCAGGTGGGAAGTCAGTGAGAGAT
>NW_007578074.1:428005-461147 GCF_000690725.1 Stegastes partitus
GCTGGTTCTATATCTGCAAGGGAAATGAAACACCACATGTCCTGGAGGTAACCTGTCATGTGTAGAGGTTTCTATAGGTTACAGTGAAGTTAGCAGAGGGGATTTTTCATTACAAACTGAAATAAAATAAGTAAAACTATGTGATATTGAGAGTTCTTTCAAGCCAGTCTCCGCAAAATCGCATACCTATACAACGTGTGTTTTAATGGGAGCTTCATTTTGTTTTAAAAGTGTAGGTGGCCAGTTTGAAGGACTGGCAAAGTTCATATTAGAAGGAAGGAGCATTGGTTGGTGTCATAAACCAACTTTCTCCCAAAAGACCATCATTCAGGTCCGGTAATGGACCAGAGTTTCAGAGTTAAGTTTTCGTTTTCTGTCGTTGTTCACTGCTGGTTTTCACTCGCTTTCTTTTCAGGTTCAGGTACCCAAACTACGTGGTTAGATTCAGGAAAATATCACGCTTTATTAGACACTTTTACATGTCAGAAGCTTGGTTAAAGTCTGGCACCAAAATTACTTGGTTAGGGTTTGGGGAAAATGTCATGTGGGTTACCAGGTTGACAATTATTGTCCCGTCTAATATTATTGTTCAGCTGAAAAGGAGCACCAGTGAAGTACAGGACAAAGATATGATGTGTTCGAAATGTAATCCGGCAGAAAATATGTTTCCCTCAAAACTTTAGTGGGAATGGAGTTTGCAATTACATATTCAGAACTGTGTAGGAACGTAATTTTGTGGAGACCGAGTTGGTTCTTTGCATGAAGCTTAGGTCTTACTTACATTTCCTGCATGTGTTCCATTGATCCAGTCTTTGAGGCAGTTTAGTTGAATTATTGAGACAGTACATAAATGTAGTCTATAAAGTTGCATTAAAAAAAAAAAAAATGTGAACAATAGAAGCTGGAAACTGTCTCTGGGCTGCAGAGTCTTGGAAGCCAACAGGTTTATTGTGTCCCTTAGTTTCATCCATTTTCATCCATCCATCCATCTACCCATCATCCATCCATCCATCCATCCATCCATCCATCCATCCATCCATCCATCCATCCATTATCTTCCACTCTCGGGGGCAGTAGGCGGAGCAGGTCATTCCAGTCTTCCCTCCCCCCGGTGACGCTTTCCAGCTCTTCCTGGGGGATCCTGAGGCGTTCCCAGGCCAGCCGAGAGATATAATCCCTCCAGCGGATTCTGGGTCTGCCCCCGGGTCTCCTCCCAGGTTGACGTGTTCGGAAGACCTCCAGTGGAAGAGGAAGTCCCAGGTTGTCCAAAAAAAAATCCCAGAATAGAAACAATTAAACATTCAAACTATTAGTGCAACATAATTCATGTTTCTGCTATGCATTGGTGAGCTCAGTATGTTCACACTCACAGCTCACTACAGAACGTGTTGCAGTGTTACAAGTGAATCCGAGTTAGGATCTAAACTTTTCTGAGGCAACTTTCAGGCTGCAGGCGTTGAGGATTTTATACATAAAACAAACATTTTCATTGGAATACTCCTCAAAAATCCTCCAAGGTCTTCGGCAGACGCAGCCAAACCCTCAAAGTCTGAGCGAAATAAAGTATATTTAGCAGAAAACCAGAGTTTGAACTTTTGCGATGCAGCTAACGCTCCCGACTTACCCTGGCAGAGCAGTTAGATGGGATTACTCTTCAGCGCAAGGTCTCTCGGCGGCGGTTGATCACGCACCACCTGCACTACTAAACCCACCTGCTCTTCCCCTCTGGCCTCCAGCAAACTTATAAAAGTCAAGAGAGCAGTTCACGGCACCCTGCAGGATATGAAACGCCGACCCTGAGACCGTACTGTACGTACAGCATCATGTAGTGCATTATTAGGAAGTCAGCATTTCACAATTCAAACAAGTCGGGCCATATTTTCATACTGCTGACCTTGCACGGGTTTCCTATAATAAAACGGCCTCTCAGCTTTTACGGTCGGAGAGTTTATGCAGCCCATTGATGTAACGTTCCATTCAAGGAGAAGAGAAATGCCAAAATTGCTCTTGCAAGGTTTTGACATGACACCCGTCCTGCTCTCTGTCAGCGTGATGGCATCCGCAGTCAGCCGGAGACTTTCAAACCGGCGAATCACCTGTTTTCATTTCCATACTGCAGCAAGTCATAAGAACTTTCTAATAGAGGTCATACATGATACTACAAAAAAGACATACATGATCTGGCATATGTTGAATTAATTATCTTCCCCATGTTGCCTGTGTTTACATTCTGTTATTCCATTTGTGATATAAGAAGCGGCAGAGACGTTCTCGTTGTCTCGATACCGGGATAAAAAGTGTTGATCTCAGGTTTGCAGTAGAGGTGTCACCGGTGTTGCAGTGGAGGAGAAGATAATTGAGCTATTTTTTTTTTTTTCTATCTTTCTCATGTTGTCTTGGCAATCAAAAAGCTCTTCTGGCGCTGGTAAACACGAGGTGCCATTTACTGATATTACGTCGGGGCGGTGTGAGATACGGCAACATTTCAAGCAACCATTTTCCATTAGTGGAGGCAGAATTAGCGGGGGTCAGTCCGTGTCATTTCAGATAGCGGTGTGGCGCCGCCGTCTCAGATTCTGTTTTGTTGTTGTTCCGAGCTCTGAGTTCTGAGAATTTCTATGTTTTCAGAGACGGGAGTTTTTTTTGTATGTTCGCCCTCAAAAAGCACGTCTTACCTGGAAACCCATGTTAAGGGTTTGATAGCTGCCACAGTCAGGATATTTGTTTCCAGCAGATCTCAGTGATTGATTGGCTTAAACAGACGCCACATTCTTCATTGTTGGCACTTAAAAATGGAAGAAAGTGCAACTTTTTCAAGCAAGAGTATTATTGAGACCCCAGAAATGTCATCTAAGTGTATATACGTATGGATGCATCCATATTTCCTATTAAAAATACAGCCTTTGGTCAATATTTCACCAACTTTTAAGGCCTTTAGCATGAGTAGAATTTATTGTGTGACACGTATACCTGTGAAGTCACCAAATTTTAAGGCTGCATGAGTTCCTGGACAACCCTGTTTTTTTTTTTTTTGTTTTGTTTTGGGTTTTTTTTCGATTGAAAACGCTCACAAGTCTGACAACATGAAATTCTCAAACCTCAAAATCTGGCCACATTTATGGAGACTGAACAAAATCCAAGACATTGCATCAACATATTTTCTAAATCTGAATTGACTCAGACCGAACACTTCTAGAAAGCTTAAGTTGTTCACATGACAACGTGAATGTTCGGAGTTTGTATATTTTTTGATGTTGTGTCTCAGGAGCGACCGCTATCCAAGCCAACATCATTAAGCTAATGGATGCTGATACTGAGCAATCAGTCAGCACACCTGGCGTGTATCAGCTGTTGCTTCGTCCGGCTCTACCGCTGAAGGTGGTTTTGAAGTGAAACTAGGCTAGAAAAGGTGCTTTTGCAGTCTTTTGAAGTCACCTTCATGTTACAGGATCCACTTCAAATCCGCTGCGAGCGTGCCAAACAGAACAGGTGGCTGTTGACGGAAGAAAAGCTCAGCGTTGGCCTCATATTCTCAGCCAACTAGCTGGTTCACTGTCCTCTCATAGTGGAGCCTCCATGGCCTCTCAGCTCAAAATAAAAAAAGAAAGTAAAAAGAAATGACCTCCCCTTCCCAAAACACACAAAGAGAGACTGAAGAGTTTCTCTCTTTTCCTTCCACAGAGCATGACGAGTGCGCCAGTGGCCAAAATTTGTGTGATGAGAACGCCATCTGCACAAACACCATCAGAGGACACCTGTGTACCTGCAAGCCGGGCTACGTGGGCAACGGCACCATCTGCAGAGGTAAGCTCCTGCCCTGGAACAGCCCTCCAGACACACACACACACAGACCCGAGTCTTCCTCCGCACCCTCTGATGATAGCTCATCCTCTGCTCCATAACAACATGGTTCACTCCTCCTTCACTTCACCTAACCAGGCAGCAGCTGCCACCGAGATGATGAAAATTGATTCTGGAACAGTTTCAGCCTGTTTTCTGCACATGTGCGCCGCCTCTCCCTCCCCGCTCGCCCTGCTCCCTGTTGACCCGCCGCCCGGCCCAGGCTCGTTGCCTGTTTGGCCTCCAGAGCACCGTACAGATGGAGGGCAGAATTCACTAATTATTTTATAGAGAGTGTGTTTTCCACACAAAAATAACAGATAAACAGCACACGGTTGTATGCGAGTGCTTTGTTTTTTCTAAACCTGTGCACCCCAAGTGGTTTCTGGGAGGTTTTTTTGGGCTCCTGTCACATTTTTGTGTTGTATGAAACCATTATAACGCCATTAATATAAATGAAAACATTGTTGTCATGGAGCCATGTTTCTGTTAAAGCAGACACACAGCAGTCCCTCCAATCTCTGAGGGTTTCTTTCAGCAAACGTAGCTCGTCCAGCTTGTTGTGGAGGGAGCGGACATTGGAGAGCAGGAGGACGGTCCTGCTGGTCTGGAGCCTTTAGCCTAGCATGGAT
Source organism: Stegastes partitus (assembly GCF_000690725.1). NCBI lineage: Eukaryota > Metazoa > Chordata > Actinopteri > Pomacentridae > Stegastes > Stegastes partitus. The sequence continues at coordinate 432,478 of NW_007578074.1, forward strand.
CCCGGCTCTCTTCCTCCTCCTTTCTTTACGTTTGCACCGTTTGCGCTTCCTTCTCTGTCGGGCAACTGTCGGCGTAGTCTAAGATCGGACTCCACGTTGGCACAACCGATCGCCGTAATTCCAGCGCCGTTCACTGTCCTGACGCCCACAAAGTCTCCCGGTCGCAAGTTTTGCAGAATGAACGTCTGGGATAGACAAGACACTCAAAACGTTCACTTTTGTTTGTCTCCTGAAGGGGGCGCTGCATCTATACGTACCGCCATCACCATGGCACAGCGTCATATATTTATTTTTTTACATATTGCATATAGAATCAAGTGATTTTGATGAAATAACATTTATTTTGGTTTTAAAGTCACACATGAGAATCTGAAGGACTATCAGAAAGCACAAAATCCCACACTTTTTCTTTTCTTTTTTTTTAGTTTTTATGCTTTCTGACAGATAAAAGGTATTGTCTTGGTGTCTTTTAGAACAAAAAATCATGCTTTTTAAACCCGCAGACAGTCTTGTGCTTTCGATGGTTAAATAACACGACACAGTACAGACACATTTCCAGAAAAGCACATGGGGTGCCCAGACTTTGCATACATCTGTGTATATATATGCACAAAAAAATCTAATCTCTTTGTAAAAGCCTCCATTCATCTTGATGCACAGACCATTAGAGTGAGCAAATAGCCTCCTGGCATCTTCTCCCGCGTTGTTGTGCTACAGTAAAGTACTTGCTGCAGTTATGGATTTACATTTGCTGACATTTACTGTGCTGAAACAGTAGTTCCTGGTTGCGGGCTGTCATCTTCGGGAAATGAAACAGGGATTAAATCAAAGTCTTAGAGTGCCACAATAAAAGAAAATTAATAAATCCTTAACTGGATAATTAACGTGGCACAGTTGGCATTCACTTGACGGAAGGTTTTTAAGCGTCTAGATAACATGTTCTTTGTTAAACAGAATTTCTGGTTTTGAATGAGCAGCTCTTGCCTTGATTTGAGAGTCAGGACGAGGCTTTGTCATGGAATCAGACTGTAGTCACTGCGGTCAAGAGTCCTGCTGAAATGACTGTAGGTTAGGTTAAAGCTATTTTAATGTCAGAACACTTCTTATACTTTTCCAGTGGAGCTACAGACAGTTTCTCACGGTTTTCGGTGTAATATCAGTCGTGCTGTTTGAGACCAACAGCAGCACTTCACAGGTGTGAAGGACCAGTGAAATGTCATTACAGTAGAAGTGACAGCTTTTCGAACCCAAAGTGCTGAGCCTTCAGTCGGTACATAAAGTGACAGTTCCAGCATTTTGGAGCACAGTGGTGCCTTTTTGACAGCTGCTTCACACGGAGCACAATGCCTGACAAAGAGTAGAACCGAACATTGTGTGACGCCACAACTGCATTGTGTCTAGAAACAAATGAGAGAATTCAGAGCGTCTAACTGTGAAACCTTGATGCGATTTTTTCGGAACGTGTCACAATCAATGTGACTGTCTTGCCAGTAAGCGCTGGCTTTAGGCCAGAACTCGCCAATTCAGAAATGGCATCTTTAATAAACTCTGTGAGGTCATATTATTGAACAACAGGAGTCAGTTCACTTCATGGTTTCCAGCAGGAGTGAGTTATTGCTGTTTTATTATGCCAAAGCCTTCTTCTGCTCAAGGAAAGCAGCACTTTTTATTTTTATTTTTCTTATTCATGGACTTCAACAATAAAATGGGCAAAATAAACAATAAATTACATTTTTATTTGTTTACTGGTCACGCAGAAAGCAAATTGGAAGCTTTCCGTGACATTTGTTGCTCTATTTTAGTTTGTGACCCTCTGGTGGTGTTAATGTGGGTGCATGTTTGTGGACGGCTGTTTACACGCCCTCTGACATTCCTAGGTGTGTGTGCACCAGCTTGTGCACATGCAACCCCTGGTTTTAGATGCATTCATGCACAGCCATGCACTGTATGAAGTATATTTACCTGCACATTTGCACAAAGGGGCGGCCCCACTGGGACGGCTGCTGCAGGTTCGCAGCAGATAAAACAGGACAGTCGATAACAGTCCATGTAGGGCCCTTGTAAAGTCTGAGGAGACTCGTTAGAGGGTTGGCAGCTTCTACAAGCCAGAGGAGGGTCGCAGCTCGGGGTCCCTGACGTACAACAAACACCGTGAGGGCCTGTCATCAGCGCTGCAGAAATAGGAGTGCCGTCCGGGGAGCTGGACTCGCCCGTGCACCTGAGCATTAACGGTCATGCATACGCCGGAGCCAGCGAGGCAAAGACGGAGAAAGCAGACATCAAGTCTCAGCATCTGAGCAATCAGGAAGTCTCTTGAGGTAGAACATCTTCTTGAGAAGAGACCCCTGCCACACCTGCAGCAAGACTAGATATTAGGGTGGAGTTTTGATATCCAGTTTTGTGGGGATGTTCTACGAAACAGTTGGTATTTTTAAGCTCACGTGCAATATGTCCAGATAAAATGAGCACTGCATTGCAACATACTGAGTATTTGCATACTTAAACTGATGTGAAAATAATTCATTTTGACCAGAAAAAAGCATCAACCACACATCTGAAATGCATTAACAGCAGCTCCAGTTATGCAAGTTGTTTTGCTTATGCAAACTACAAGAAGAGAATCTCTCCAAGCAATCACTGCATCACTTAAATTTGCAGTCGAAAAGTAGGAGGATGGGATTGAAAGGCAGCCCTACTTATGTCTAGTGCTTCATTTGTAAATAAAGAGATCCCTCGAGCCTGCAAGAAGCTCTTTCATGTGATTTTCATGACTGTGTGCATATGCTTGGCTGCTGTCCAAGAGATAAGACTATCATTACGCTTAATTAGGCTTTGATTTTCCAACCTACTCAAACATAATCTCAATAAACTAACTGTAAAAACGATGTTCCATCTTGGGACGTCAGCCGCCGCGAAGGAGCCGAAATCATCGCACGTGACTCACAGACGGCCTCAGTTGTTGATTCCACCTACACTGTGAGGCTGCGATCTCTGTAAAATGTTGTTTTTGTTGTCTTGATATCTGAATTTCAGGCGCACATGGAGTTCCACGCGCATATTTAACGCCGGCAGTCCTCTGTTTGCCGGGCCGCCTTTTGAGACATGTTGATATTTCACCTTATTTTCAGAGGTAGACATTAAAACGCGCTCCACTTTGACCCACTTGTCATGTTCCACCATGATTTCACGGCCATTAAGTCGTGTTCTGAATCTGCACTGCTTGCTCGTCACCATGAAAACTAATAATGTTGTAATTAGAGGGACAGGACGCAGGAAAGCAGCATGTAAGTCCTACAAATGATTAGCGATGGAAAGTGTGTCACGCCGGGCTGCAGGAGTGCAAAAGGGGAAAACGATGGATGAAGAGAAGGAAGCGAGGAAGGAGGTAAATGCAAAGACAGAGGAGGAAAATAAGAGGATAAATAAAAAGCGGTAGGTGTCACCCCCCCTGTACCCATCTGTAAAACATGCATTAGGATGGGCAGCAGGTAGGAGGCAGGTCGAGGGAGAGATCAATATAATTTGCAAAGTGCCTTCCACACAGTTTCAGCCTCTGGATCGTATCCAGGCTCATGCTACACACACACACACACACACACACACACACACACACGTACACTTGAGGAAAATATAGAAATTAAACCGCAGCGCTACCTACCGATTTTTCACTCCACAAGTCATTGGCAATGTGAAAATTATAGAACGGAGAGGCGGGTGTCTCAAACAATGTGTAGAATATAAATTATGGAACAGAAATACGTAGAAATTACTTAGCTCCTTGTGGAAAGTCTCCACTTATTCTCATGCTGGTACCTGAAATGCACCGTACGATAAATGGAAACCAGAATTACACGAGTTTACCTGCACATTACGTGGTTGGTGGACGTTTTATTCCAACCGTCAGCTTCATTATGCAGCTGTAACATGCTATGCTGGGGGTTTTTCTTGATATTTTTGCTGCAAGGATCAGCTGCTGCAGCATCAGGGATATTTCATCCCAGGATTGTCGACTAGAAGCAAGCCTGTCAGGTTCTTCTGTCCCAAACTAGGAAAAATCTCAATTGTTGTAATAAAAGGGAGGAAAATAAGGGGATGTAGCCCTAACCTGAAAAATTAGCCCCAGTCCCCATGTAGGGCAGCTAAAATGTGATCAGCCCAGGCCACTGGTGACAGCATCGGTCCTGCTCACTGATGATATTTGTCAGAAGCAGGCAGGGAAATACTTTTTAATAATGTCATTAAAACTTCCTGCGTCTTACCTATCCTACGCTGGCCAATTAGTATTATGTGAGCAGGGAGTTGGAGGAATCTGTCTCTATTTTCCCCTCCCCCTGAGATCTCATTACTGTGTGATGGCGACAGTGTTGGCCAATCGACCTGTGCCTCCCATCTCATTCCCCTCATACATCACCGCTGCCCTCTCAGGAATAAGGGAATTAGTCTGAGTGTGACTGCAGCTCCTCAGCCTGTCCCTGCTAATGTTAATAAGACCAAAAAAAAAAAAAAGTGTGTTTAGGCCGCCGTGAGAAATGAGTCCGGGACACAGCTGAGGCAAAAAGTGTGCAAAAAACGTGAACACGGTACAGTTGAGTGTCGTACTTCACGTGGATACAGCGTATTCATATTCCACGACTGCACTTGGGCTGGTTTTCAATGACAGAGCATTTTATTTGCACGGGTATAATTTGATCTTTTTGTATTTGCTGGGACTCGGAGGATGACAAGGACAGCTCCACTCATGGCCCTGAATGCGTAGTGACTTACAATCTCTCATCGACTAAACCCCCTCAGATCCCCGTCTGCAGTGACGTTTCATGGATTACAGGTGTCTGATGCACTCCAAATAGAAATCCCCAACACTTAATGCACTCCTATATGCATAATTGCAAGATAAAAATGGTAATTTAATGATTTACATAAACTTTTTAAGACACTAGTTTGATGGGTTTGGTTGACATCGTAGTGTTGCAGCAACTTAATGTTGTAATAAGTTTCTGCATTAGTTGATTTAAAACTGAATTTAAATTGTGGTAACTTAATAAAATTAGCTCAATAACTTTCTTCAACTTGAAAATGTTAAGACTGTGTGTTAGAGGACAGCCAAAGAAAGTATGATACAAAAGGCATTTCAAGGTGAACTTCAAGTCTTTATAAATAAATTCCACTAAAGGAATGATTTTGAGAGTTGGTTTTGGGCCAACAGTGAACTCACACAGTCTCGACTACACCTGCCAATACATTCGGTGGAAGATGTTGCACTCCTGCACAGAGCTCATGTTTTCCTACACTTCAGTTTGGCAGCCTAGTGGATGAGAATCCTAAAGTTTTGTTTGACTAATCAGCCAGAGAGGGCTTTTCATGTTTATCAATTTTTGAGGCAATTTCAATTTGTGTTGTTTTTTGCTCTCAAGATGTGATCATTGTGTGTTAAAATTTGCATTTGCAGTTCAAAATAGAAAAAAAGTTAGCTGACAAACAATTCAGTTTTTGAGTTAGACGATTTCTCAAAAACTACTCCAGAAACAAAAACATGAAAAAGTGAAGAACTGCTGAAGAAAATCTAATTGGAGTGAGTTAATTAAAAAGAAAAAAATGTTTTGTTTTGTTTTTAAAGCTTCATATTATGGTAATGAGGTGCACAACACACAATGAGTCCTTAAGAAATAATAAAAAAAAATAAATGTTTTTTATGACTAACTAGCTTGCGTTTATGTTGCCAATGTTTAAGCAAGTGATGAACTGTTTTTGTTGAGTCTCCACAACTAACCTGAACGCTTGCTTCAACACCTTCTCTCTTTTTTCCCCCCATTTATTAAATCCCTACATTTCTGTGAATCCCCTGCAGAGTGCAATTTAAACCGAAGCCCCTAAAGCTGTGGAGCACAAATGTACGACTCATCATGTCTGTTTATGTTGTGAGTGACCCTATTTGGTGCCTAATCTGCAATTACTTTACCAGCATTTGAATATTGGAGCTAGTTCTACAAAGTTCATCGGTTCTCTGTCACCTGGAGGTTGTCCTCAGAAGAATGACAGCATTAGTCACTTGTTGGAGAGAAAATATCCTTTTTCTTGATAAGCAGCCTTGTGTGGTTGCGTGAATAATTGCTGTCCTCTCTCAGTAGCAGCACAAATATGTTGTGATGCTGGTGTATCACTGCAAAAAGTCTTGAGAAGAAGGTCTTAATGGATGAATGGGAATCTCATACCGAAGCAGTGGGGCAGTGACCATTACAGTCTGTAATTAAAAGTGGGTCTTCTTTTGTTTATCAATCACAGATTTCTGCTAAAAGGCTCCCATCTGATGCTTGAGCCAGTTCCAATTACCAGATAGCCACTCCTGACATCCCAGTGCTCCCAGTACACTTTTCCTCCAGTATGAGGTGTAAAAAAAACAATATTTATTGAGTAGAATATTTCATTATTAACATTAACATAACTTGTAGAAAATACAAATGTAGCAAAAAATAATAAAATATGACTGAGCCTCGACTCTGCTCTCTGGTAATTAGTTCAGCCCCCCATGATATTATCGTTAGCTTCGGCGGCTATATGAGGCCGTATATTGCCTGGATTACTCCCCACAGAGGCGGAAATTTCCATTTTGTACACTTGCATATGAACACGCATTGCGGTTATCTTTTCCGAGGTGTGGTTTGCAATTTATCAACCTCAATAAACTGTTTTAGTTTGCGAAGTCACAGAACGCTGCCCTGGAAGTGGCTGCAAACAAGAGATGCACCATCCAGCCGGGTTAGCAAGATAGACGGACAAGAGGAAGATGCACCGCAAGCAACTTAACCTCACTGTTGTTCTCGCAATTCACCCTCCTCATTGCCAGAGGGACAGTTCTGCTTCATCCTCTCATCGAGGTTGTAAACAGTGGGACCCGCTCTGACACATTATGCAAACAGGGCCCGGGTGTAATTTGCGGGGCCCTACACAATTTATGTAGCAGACATATTGGACCGCTCGCCTCTGAGCTTCGGAAAATACGACTGCGTACGTAACTCAAGAGGGAGCTGTGCAAAGTCTGATAAATGACCCCGGCTGATGTCGCTTCAGTCGGAGTTGGCAGAAGACTGCAAGTTTAAAGGGCCTGAAAAAAATAATCCAAGCATTTGGATTTAGTAAGAAGTCAACTAACCAGGCCGTCGTAGCCAAATACGTGTCACTGCTTGAGGCAACATCAGCCGCTACAAGCCAAGCACATTGAATCTTCAATTTGCGTATGTAATGCAGGCGTCGTGGTAATTTGCTGCATCATCAAAGTCAGGAAACACTTTGCTGGGTTGTTGTTGTTGTTGTTGTTGTTGGCAGACCAGGTACGTTATCATCCGTAGGGGGGTTTAGATTTTTCTAAGCAAGTTTAAGTACATCCCTAGCAAATGTATTTACTATTAGAAAGAAATTACAGTTGGCAGCATGTCTTAAAACCATTAATGGACACCAGCTTTGTAAAATTGTAAAGATGTCAGGTTTATTTTTCTTCTTGTTGTCCTGTACACAATACGGAGAATAACAGAGTTTGTCCTGATTCTCAAAGGAGTCCAAATGCAACAGTGTTTATAGTGAACAGACTGAAATTCCTTGTCATTGGCCAGTATACATATACATAAACGTAACCCTACAACAATACAATTTCTACAATTTTAATCCACAGCGACATATGTCTGAGAGCAAGAACAACACAAGCAAGAATCTATCAGGAGAAAACAACCTGGATACATTCCATAGAACAAGTTCAAGTGTGATAGGGCGTTGATGCCAACAGCAGGCTCTGTGGGAGGTAATAGGACATGTTTGTTTGTTTGTTTGTTTGTTTGTTTGTTTGTTTTTTCTAGTCTGTCAAGTGCAAAGGTGTTCAGTGAAGAGCTGGTCTTTACTCTTTTCTTAAAGACTGAGAGGGACTCAGCAGATCAAACAGAGTTTGGTGACTCGTTCCACCAGTGGGGAACCACAGAGGAGAAGAGTCTCGCTATCGACCTCTGACCCTGTTGTGGTGGTCGCATCAGGCGGCTTTTGTTGGTCGAGCGTCGCGAGCAGGAGGGAGTGTAGACAAGAATGAGAGAGTTCAGGAAGGAGGGAGCTGTTGTCATTGTAGTTTTATGGGCAAGTGTCAGAGTTTGGAATTTGATGCGGGCAGCAAGTGGAAGCCAGGAAAGTGATCTAAACAGCAGGGTTACATGTGGCTGGCTCAAAACCAGATGTGCTACTGCATTCTGGATCATCTGCAGAGGTTTGACCGTGGATGCGAGGAGGCCTTCCACTAAGTAGTTGCAAGTAGTTGATGCGTGAGATTACGAGAGACTCTACCAGGAGTTGTGTTACATGTTCAGACAGGAAAGGTCTGATCTTCTTGATGTTGTACAGGACGAATCGACACCACCGAGCAACGGAGGCCACGTGAGCCTTGAAGGTTAGTTCGTCGTCAGTCAAGTTATTAGTTCCACACCAGAAGTCTCATAGGAGGCAGAGTTCTTCTTCCTAAAACTCTAAACAAATATTGAATTTGTTATAGCAAAGGTTCCAACAAGTAGTGTCATTGATATTGAATATCACGCTATAGAGTTAAAGGGAACTTCACTGATTCACCCCTACCAACAATCCTCTTATGTTTCACGTAGTCTACTGATGACTTCTTAAGTGAAAGTATTGATTATTACAAGTTACTGTCAAGAAGTGACTTCACACAGATTTCATGCAATACTGTCATTCTAAGGCTGTCGTGTATAATAAGAAGAAGGTCAGATTAGACGTTGTGTCAACACCACTGTGTCTTCATTCGAGTCAAATTGGACAAAATTATGACACAAATGGAAACATTCAACCTAAAACAGGTGGACATTGGATAATTGGTTGAACTGGATGATAAATCCAACGGTGGGAGTTGCCGTAGTCTGTGTCCGAGTGCTGCACCCCCAATACCATGTAGGACACAAAGGAAAACACACCTGTCCTAAAGTTACAGAGATAGAGGAACAAAAAACCCCAGAAAAATGAGTCCAAACACCCGTGTGCTCCAGCCCCACTTTGTATACTTTGAATACTTTGCGCGTCCTCGAGCTGAGAAACACCTGCATTTTGCTGGACAACGCTTGGAAACCCAGTTTCAACTAGACCTTGTATTACCTGAGGACAGCAGGGGCTTCTCTTGAGCAGTCGTATCTGCTAATTACCAGGCCCACATTTTTAATTGTTACTATTGTTGTTTTGTTTTTATCATTATTTGTATTCCCCATGTGACTTTGCACACATCACCTGCAAATGACTCTGGCTAAGGTCATGATATTGATTCAAAGCTCTTATCTTCTTTACCTTTCCCTCCTTGTATGCTCATGCTGCACATGGTGATACCCCAACAGTCACCCGTAAGGATTTGATTTGTAGGAGACCGGCGGATTACTACCAGGGTGAACCCATTAGATTTCCCCTGATAGGCTCCTGTAACGGATGTGTAATGTGGCTTTGGCGCGACTCTCAGCGGGGTGATTCCAACCCCTCTCCGGCTGGATCTTTGCCTCGGTGATCTCGGGGGAAGGCTCAGCGAGGCCAGACACATTCGCCACAATCAGTCAGTCTACCACAGCCGACCTACTTCTGCTCTCTCGCTGACTGAGTGGTGATTATGCCTCACATTTCGTTTCTATTACGGGAGAGTAATTATGGCTAATATTGTTGCTACACCGATGCTATGCCCCTTCGGTGACTGTTAACGACACAATGGATTTGCCTGCCGCTGATATTATGCAAACAGACAATAGACGGAGAAGCGCTGCTACGGCGGCTATTGTAGCTCGTTCTGCTCAGCCTCGCTGCAGGTTTAAAAGCGCAATTTAAGTTTAAGTTGTTGAATTTGAAATGATTGTGTTCACCGCTGCTTTGAGAGATTTCACAATGCAGCCTTTCCCATACAAACTAACCTGGAAAACCCACTGTTTAGCACACTTGCTGTTGACATATGTGGCTTTTAATTTGACGCCGAACCCTCCTCGCTGGTTTACAGCTGCTCCTTTCCTTCCTGCTGGGATGATTGCAGGGGCACATAGAGAAAGGCCTCAATCTCAAGAGCCTATTTTACTGCAATTGATCGCCTGGACTGACTGGAAATAAGATGAAGCGAAGGGTTAAGACTCCCTCTACCTTTACTTACTCTTTCTTCCCCTCCTCCTTTTGTATTGCAGTTCTCTTCGGGGAGAAAAAAGGCGACCATTATGTCATCTCCCTCAGAGGACAATAAATGGGCCACAATAGTTCAATCGGAGCACGGCATAAGATTATAGATCAGCATTGTTCCCACTGCCAGCCTAATGATCAGCGGCCTATTGCAGAGCCTTTGTCAGCAGCAGAATGAGTGAGCTAATCTTGTTAATGGTCCGTTTCATTCCCTAGGACTGGTTTGTATAGACAAAGGGGCTTTAAATAGAGAGGATTTGAGTAGTGAGTCTAAACAGCGGCGCAGAGGACAAAAGCATTGACTCATGCTTTTCTCATTTCGCTATCGGAGCTAATCACAGAGAAACCATGTTGCAACCAGCTAACAGCGAGCAGTGAAACCCAGGCTAATGTATTCTGAGAGATAGAGGGAGGGGGTGTTTGCTGTAGGGAAGGGAAAAGAGGAATGGAGGAGAGAAGAGAGGGGGGGATTCAGCCTTCATTTCCTCTACAAGTCGGAAGCATTTAATTTTGTGTTTACATAATTATTGCTCCCCTTCATCCCTTTTTGATAGGAACAACACATTTAGCGGTTTTGCTGCTGTGTAGTTTTGTGCTAGAGGGCATAGTGTTTTACAACATTTAATTGGGTGAAAACCACAGTATCTGAAGCTATGATTAATTGCAAATGTGGGAGAAAAAAAAAATGGATCGGGAAAAAAAAAACACTACTTGTTTTTGAAGCTTTGTAGCAATTATCATTTGAGGCAATTATTTTTAGTCTGCGCCCCACTGTTAGATGTAGCTGCTGTGCAGCAAAGAGAAAAAAATCATCTCTTGCGTTCAGCTCTATCAGATCCACTCTTGTAATGTAATTTAATGCACCAAGCAAAAATCTAGCATGCTGTCCTCATTCTATCAACTCTTTGGTGTTTTTTGTCTTCAATCAGTCTTGTGCTAGTGATACTCTGCAGAATTAAATCAGGGGAAAGAATACTCTTGGTTTAACAAAGAGATGTTTGTCAGGGATGCGGGCTGCTACAGAGAGGATGGAAAACCCATAAAAATGCCAAACGCTGTCGCTAGCCTGCACTGACACAGCAGTGCTTAAACCTATTTAAAGTACTGGTAGTATTGGTTAATATCAATACCTGAGACAAGACCACTGAAATGTAAGATCTGAGTCATGTGCTCGTTTTGTGACTATCTGAAGGTGACGCTTGACTTCGATTAAATGTCAGTGCCATATTTTCACTTCAATTCACAGCCGAGGTCATCTCAGGGCTCTTGATGTAGTAAGATGAAGAATTTACATTATACTATATATTTTTATAAAAGCCAATAACTATGCCTCCTATGCAATTGCTTTCATGACAATAGAAAGACAAAAAATAGCTTGAAACAGGAAGAAACCTCCAGCAGAACCAGGCTCCTGGAGGGTGGGCATCTGCCTCGACTGGTTGGGGTGAGGATAGAGGGAAGAGAGACCAGGGTAGTAGAGAGTAAACAAACAAACAACGCATAAGAGAACAGTACAATCTGGATGAGGCCAGTGACCATGTAGGACTGCACACAGATTACAGGAAAGAGAAGACATGCAATGGTGGCATAAAAATGTATGACAAATGAAGAAAAGGTGTTCAGTGCTTCATGGGAAGTCTCCCAGCAGCGTAGGCCTTTAGCAGCGTGTCACCTGAGCCAGCCCTAACAATAAACTTAATCTAAAAGGAAAGTTTTAATCCCAATCTTGAAAGCTGAAGGTGTCAGCCCCAAAAACCCAAACTGGTTCCACAGCAGAGGAGCCGTATCGGTGAAAGCTCCCATGCTTCCTTTGGAAACATCACGAACCACAAGTGACACTGAGAACGAAGTGCTCTACTGGGATATTATAGAGGTCTTTAAGATATGATGAAGCTTGGTCAATGTGAGAAGTAGGATTTTAAACTCTGTCCTGGATTTTATAGAGAGCCAATGACAAGAGGGTAATATGGGAGTCAGTACTCTGGATTCACCATTTAGGATCAACAAGAGAATCTCCACCATTAACTTGATGAGCATCAGGCTACTGGTTTAAATCACTACTCACATAAATAACGGCCAAAACTAATGTTTGAATTCATTGTGCACCGATAGTTATGATGTCAGAAACTTTTATGAGCATCTTGACTTTCCAACTTCCACCTCCAAAGATTTCACACTTCAAAAAAAAAAAGCAGCCCTTTCGCTGCCACTGCTGCTAATTTAAAAAAATGTGTCGCGAATGTGAAATTTTAAGTAGAACCACTGAAGATGTTTTGTGAGGCTTGTTTTATATCCAACCAGCAAAGTCACAGCCATCGTTCTGACACCTTACGCTCTGTTGAAAACCCTTTAAATATGAGCAACTTTTAGCATTTTCCATATTTATGCCTTTGTGAGATAATCACTGTAAAAATATTCCCCACTACCAGATATGATGATGATGCTAGTTAGTGGGAAATGAACTTGTGAAAGAAAAAGGGAAAAAAAAAAGTTCACATCTCAGTTTTTTGTCTCTCTCAACACCAAGTAGCTGCTGCAGCAGAAGACATGAACTGTAATGAGCTTTTTCACCGAGGAGGTTCGATAGAATTCAGTGAAATGTTAATAAATCAAACACCTTTTTTTTTTATCTCCTGTAACTATAACCCTATAATGTCGTATACTTTTAACTTGGAAAATGATGAGCTGAAAAGAAAACACTCAAGTCACAAATACAAGACCTAGCGGATCAAATTCAGTTACAGTGAGGGCTGCAAGGTGGCTAGGTGGTTAGCACCGGTTCTCGTCCCGGTGAGGACACCCGGGATCTTTCTGCGTGGAGTCTCCATGTTCTCCCCGTGCAGTGTGGGTTCTCTCCGGGTTCTTCGGCTTCCTCCCACAGTCCAAAAACATGTTGAGGTTAATTGGTGATTCTAAATTGTCCGTAGGTGTGAATGTGAGTGTGCTTGGTTGTCTGTCTCTAAGTGTAGCCCTTTGATAGACTGGTGACCTGTCCAGGTGAACCTGCCTTCACCCTGAGTCAGCTGGGATAGACTCCAGCCCCCCATGACCCTAGTGAGGATTAAGTGGTGTATAGATGATGGATGGATGGATGGCTGTGTGGATGGCTGTATGAATGGATGGATGGATGGATGGATGGATGGATGGATAGTTACAGTGTTGTTACCCTGAGCCTTTGAGTTTTTTTTTACATTTTAGAAATATTAAAAAAAACCTATTTTATCACACTGGCTTGCAGATAAAATCACAATAAGCTTTTAGTTATTTCCACACTTTCCTGCCTTTCCGTGTCCTGCAATTCCATTAAAAACTGTTACTACACAAAAAAAAATGCTGACTGATAAACATTAAAGAAAGCCTTTGTTGGTTGCAAAATATAGAAAAATGTACTTTGTATAAATATACTGCTCCCTACAACATATAGTGAAAGACACAGAATGGAAAAACTAAATCGCCTTTGTTGATTCAAAAAGTCTCGTACGCCGAAGTGACACCTTTCTTCTCATGTATTTTTATTTTCCTTTATGAGAACAAGTGTACGACACAGGATACGCGCGCAGTCGATAAATAATGCATTAGTTTATCCGCTGATAACGCCGTATTTATCATCTCGTGTTAGCTTAATTTCTCCAGATGCCTTCTCCTCTCTCCAATCAACTGAAAATTCAGATAAAACAAATTTGGCTCCGAATCAGAACTCGATGTTTTGCTGAATTATTGTGAATTAAATTTGCAACCTGCGCTAATAGTATAAATAAATTTACCTGCTACATCGCCGCGGTGTTTACAAAAAAAAAAAGCTTGTTTTCAAACACAGACAGGGCTTCGTCTGGGACTGAAAAGCACAAAGCTCGGAGGCTCCAGGCTCCAAAACACTTTAGTTCAGATCTGCGGGCCCTGACTGATTTATGGCAGGCTGCAGGCTGCAAACACACACATGCACACACAAAGCAGATAGACTAACAGAGGAAATTCTTGACTGGGAAAAGCAATGAAACTTAAACTGTGTGCACCAATACTGTTTACTTATTTAGCCATTGCTGGGGGATTTTACAGATGGAGATAATCCATTTTTAATAACTTATTACTCCCAAAACTGTAATGGAGCTTAAATACTTGAGACTGGTGTCAAGAATTGTGGTTTAAGCTGCAATTATATGCAAAAAATTATACGTGTTTGTGTCAAACAAAAGTTAAAAATCCCCTTAGAATTAACTAATAAAGTCACTTGAATAATAAATAAAGGCGGCGCTTATGTTTCTTTTCCCAACAAACTTCACACTTTGAGTTTTCTTCAGTATTAAAGTAATCCAGTGATAATTGTCAGTGCAAGCAGCAGCAGTGAAAAGTTAATGCTGCGTACTCCTAATGGTGCATTCTGAAGACAGAAAAAAAAAGAGTTCATGAGCCAAAGCAGAATAAATCCCATCCAAACAATAAATAGCAGTGAGTTAAATTACTGAGCAATCAATGATTACAGCCCTCCACTAATGAACTGATGAACACGGATCACACAGGACGTTTTCTGACTAATAGGTATTGATCTGCCATTTCATTATTTCAGCTTTCAAAAATAAACAACAACTTGAACAAAGAGAGGAAAGACAGACGGCAGCTCCTCAGCGCAGATGATAAAATCTGCTGTATGGACTCGTGTGTGTGTGTGTGTGTGTGTGTGTGTGTGTGTGAGTGTGTGTGTGGGATGGCAGGTGTTTGTGTGCCTGCTTTTGTGTGTCTGTATTTATTATAATCTCATATCCAGGTTTCTTCTGCTAATTAGTGCAATGTTTCTGCCAAGCAGGAAATTTGGTGAGCCAGACACACACTCCTGCATGCACACACACACATCCACACACACACACACACACACGTAAAGAAGAACCAGAGACAATAATGGATCCAAAGAAGAAGAGAGCAATCCATATTTTTTCTTATAAATATGGTATTGAATGTGATAAATCACTAAATTGCATACACTGTGTTGCTCCAAAGAAAAATAGTCTCGGATTCTGCTTACAGAGTGTTTTCTACCAAAGACAAACTAAAATGAGTTTACAAGATGAGCAGAAGTGGGAAAGTAGAATTACTCTGTGACTATTCCGAGTCACTTTACTTTGGTAGTTTAATTTGTTCCGCCTTATACCTTTACTGTGTTTTAAAGGTAAATATTGCATTTTTTTTTCCCTTTGCCACGTTTATTTGGCAGCTGGTTGTTGGTTTTTATGCTTGAAAGTGTGTAAAAGTTGGTACCAATTCATAATTTATCTTGAACACACTCACATTCCAACTTGTGCATCAATTTCTTCTAACAGTCTGTATAAATACAATACCAGTACTTTTTTTGCTTATTGATGCGTGCAATGTCAGTATTTGTTCTCATTGAGGAATCTGTGCAGTCACATTGTTGTTTTCCACATCCGTGCTATATCTGGGTCTCCACATATGGAAGAATCTGTACGATATCAACAGTACTTATGTATATTTCTTGCTTATCTTACCCTGTACCTGCTGGTGGTGCTACTATTTGCAGTCACACCGTTTAATAAGTGTTATCCTCACAGATCATTCCCATACATGTTGTAATGAACCTCCTCCACCGTTGAATAACCTCAAGTTGGCAGTTCTCACCAACAGAGCTGCAGTTTTGTTCTTAGAAAGACGGACCGAAGTAGCCACCAGGAGGTTGTGGGGTCAGACGAAGGTGTGAGTCAGTCGGCTTTTGTCTGAGTACCGTCTTGAACTGTCACTGTTTAGTTTTGTGTTCAGTTACTGCTTTCATTTTTAGTCTAAAATAGTTTAGTCGAGCTCAATTTTGAATGTTTTCAGGGTGACAGCTCCACCCGCACTTTATACCCACGCTTTCGAGGTAACGTTGAGTTTCTGAGTGATCAGATTGGATGTGCCTTCTGGCCTGATAGAAGGTGGAAGAAGTCCTTACTGGTCCATACGTGTAGGATTTATGAATCGTGTGTCTCTGGCTCTGAATTCTAGTCCAGGATTGCTGCGTGGCAGACGATTCAACAGCAGGTGAAATATTCAAATGTGAGACAAAGGCAACATGGTTAAAAGGTTAAGGATAGAAATGTGGGTTAGTAGGTTGAGCCCGCCATGTGTTGACAGACTGAAGAACATGAAGCGGCCTCCTGAGAGCACGATGTTTCTGTGTTCTTCGTCTGCCTTCAATCGAAGCTGCTGCTGCTTTACCTGATGGCTCTTTCACCAGCATTAGACGCAAACACACACACATGCATATCCAAATCAACATCTCATCCGCAGCCTGTTTTAATGCAGATTTCTCAGCTGTCACTTCACTCATCACTTCCTCTCCTTCTCTTATCATCCGTCTATCTCCCAGCGCTCATCCGTCCTCCGTCTCCTCCGCTTGCTGTCTGTCACAGTGACAGCTATACTACTCCGAGTCGTTTTTAACACTTTTTTGCTATTATGTTCGGTACACTTTGTGGAGAATCACTCAGTGTGGAGATGCATTTTAAATCAGTTTTCTGTAGCGCTACCGGGCTGGAAAATCCACAGTTGATTTTTTTCTAACCACTTAAGGAGTGAAGACACTGATGGTGAAGCATATTGAAAACACGCACTTTGCTTTACTGGCGAGTGCAGTAAGTCAGCTCTGCAACATTGACGATGTACAGCTGACGTTTGGTCAATAACTGAAGTGAGGCTTCTTTTTTTTTTGCTTTCATACTTCAAAACCCAGTAAAAAGATGAAACAATGCATCTTGAAGGGTCAGTTCACTCCAATTACGAACAAAATAACTCGCACCTGTAGCTCAGGTTCTCGGTCATTAACCTTGCAGCATTAAATAATAATAATATATATTTTGCAACCATTGATTTTGGAATCCATTGTTTCCCTCAAAGAAACTTTGCTCTTCAATCTTTCATTGCAGAGAGCACAACACACTATACTTGTTAATCTTTTTTGTCTTTGGATGGAGGCAGACGCCTCATATCGGGCGCCGAGCATCTCCATCCTACTTCTGTTTGTGTGTTTTACTGGTAAACTGACTTGTTTGATTTTATACCCATGCTGTAAAACAACATGACTGGAAAAATAGTGAATCTTTCCCCTTGTAGGTGAAAGTGGAAAATTTGAATGTAATGGGGGAAAAAAAGACACCACACTGTAAACAAAGTGAGATCTTATAAACACAAGCTCTGCTCATAAAATCAAATTTGACTCGATGTGGCGCCGTGGGCCTCCACCGGGTCGCAGCGGCGCGGGTTCACGGGTGATTCCGCCGCCGCATCTTACCTCTCAGCAGTCGGCTTCATCTTATCAGGGAGCAGAGCGGCGGCGGCAGCAGAGGTTCGGGGGAAAACAGTGGCGCCGGCTTGCCTTACCTGTGTGTGTCAGTAATGGATTCAGATAGAGGGAGTCGCTCATCCTGCGCCGCCCTCCGTTATGAAAGCTCCTCACATCCAGCTGCCAAGGGCGTCCCCGCTCCTCCCCACCTCCCCGCCGCTCTGATAGGTTCATGCCCCCGCGACTCTTTCCACAGATGAAAATAGATAAAATCATCCAGACATGGCGTGAACAGCCAGTTAATGTTTCGCCACACACTGATTCAGTTGAGAAAAAAAAAAAAAAAAGAGGCAGCGAGATGAATATATTTCTATTTTTATTTATTTTTTTATCCAGTTGTTATTCAGCAGCTGAATGCTTTCACATACAGATATATACAACACAAGAAAAGAGAACTTGCTTTGCCTTGAGTTCTTCTTTTTTTTTTTTTTACGAATTCAAAGTCTCTAAATTATGTCCGTACTTCAGCTTCCTTTATGCTCCGGTTTCAAACACATGAATGCATCTATAGGCACACAGGCGCCCCCACACTTAACACGCACAGCTTGGCTGGAATGTATTCTTTACATAAGTGTGGATTTTATTGTCAACAATCTGACGCAAGTTATGAATTATCGCCATCGTCGTATTAAGTTTATCTACGTAATAATATGGACAACATGACATCCAACTTTAAACCTTTATTAACTGAATTTATTTACAATGAGCTGTAAACACCTCGTGGACATAATGAGATAGTTTAAACTATATAAATTATAACTACAAATAAGCCCAAAATTGTTCATATCCACGCATAATATTGATTTGTAGTTGATTTGTGTTTAACCAATAGCTTGCTTTAGGGTGGAAATCACATTAACATGTGGCAAAACATTGTGTTAGAGATGCTAATTGAGTTGTGTTTTTGTCCAAGATTATTCATACCCCTTGAAGCATTTGTACTTTTTTTTTAGGAAAATCCCATTTCTACCACGTTCTCGAGCTTTGTACTGTTAAGAATTTAGTAGTTCCCGTGTTCAGTTGATTGCAAGTCATGGCTAAAACCAACAAGGTTGCTCTTTTGGTCCATTGGTCCAGAAAGTTGCGCATCATGGCTGCACACAAGAGCAGGAAAGGCTGTAAAGTCATAGCCAAGTGTTTTCAAGTAAAGAAAAAAGTACAAGGAGTTCAACAGAGAGAGAGAGAGAGTAGTAGGAAACTAAAACTGACCTCTGTGCTGCAAAGAAGTCAAGAAAAACCCAAGGATCATCACCAAGGCCATCCTGATTGAACTGTCAATTCTGGTACCAACATCTAAATCAGACACTGAACAAGGTTGGTTTCCATTCACGCCGACCAATGAGGACTCCACTTCTCAAAGACAGACACACAAAGCTCACCCGGACGAAGAAGAATGGTCGGATGTGATGAAAACTGAGCTGTTTGGACAAAGAGAGCATTCAAACTCGAGAACGCCATCGCCACGGTCAAGCACGGTGGTGACAACGCGATGCTTTCGAGGGTGTTTATCAGTCAATCTGCCAGACGACCATGTCAAAGTAAACATCATTACGAGACAAGAGGATGGTGGTTGAAAACATCAAGCAGTGTGCAAAAAAACACCTGGTCTTGGGCAACATTTGACCTTCTGACAAGCTAAAGATCTGAAACGTGCAGCCAAAATGGTGAAGAAAGGGTTAAAAGAGAATGATATGAAGAGTTTGGAGTCTAGACTTGATTCCCATCGAGAATCTGCAGAAGTCCAGAGTGCAGAGTGGTGAAGAAGACCTAGAGATGATCAGGTGGCAATAAAAATCCCAGTGGAGACGTGCAGAAGGACTGTCAGCAATAATAAGAACTGTTTGGTTGCTGTTGAAGCAGGTGAAGACTTTGTCACTGATTACTGAGAAAGGGTCTGAATAATGTGTGGACAAAAATGTGCAAAACGAAACATAGAAATTGTTGAAACTTAGCGTATTACTTTCTTTCTTTCTACTGTTTATGTGAATATTTTGGGGCGTAACTGTGACTCTTCATTCCTGTTTTATTCTCAGACAATCTTCACCGTGTATCAACATTCGGATCACATTTCCTGTAACCATCTCCTTAATTTTCTTGTCCTCTTTAACAGACTCCAGAAGCGCCATAATCCCGTTGCCTTCGGCTTTTAAACCCGGTGCAAGTTCACGACCCTCCCGCTCAATCTGCTCGCGTGCGGAACGGATCGTCGTTCACGTGAAGCCGAGCGAATGCGCGAGATAAAGCGAACGCAAGTGTTTTAAGGAAGCCTCTTACTTTTGGATATTCATAAAAGTGTGATTTTGGATTAGGATTATGGAACACGCTTTTAAGAGATCAGTCTGACTCTCTGGACGGCGATCCTCTCGTTTTAAAGTGGCACTAAGCAGAGCCGCGTGGTAACGGATAACTGTGTACACAAGAAAATGTGGCTGCATTTTGCTGCCTAAAATGTAATGACTGGGAGGAGGGGAGGGAAAAAAAATAGAGATCGCTTTGAATGCTTTTAAAGGGAAACCGAGAATCCCAGGGGGCCATTTAAACATTGACAGCTGTTTTACATCTAGAAAATGTGGCTCGGGAAAAAAAATCAGGTTGTCAGTTTGCTGGTGTTTTTCAGTCTCCCTGTCTAACAAACTAATGGCGCCTCAGTGTTAGCTCAGTCCTCTGCTGCCATCTGGTTATGCAGCAACATTTCAATCTCTGCAGCTATGTGTTCGCTGACTGGCTCGGTTTAATTAAAGAGCTCGTAGGTGAGAAGCTTCCACACACGCAAAAATACAGCTGATTGAACCACAAATAAGTCAGATTTGTTCGCGGTTTCCTTTTATCCAAGTCGCGTATCTCCGATGTATTAAAGTGATTTGAATAATTGCCTCCCACCAACGGTTTTAATTGGCAAGAAGTTGATGAGCTAAAGTGGGAGGGACGTCTAAGAGTGGCCTTTAGCAGAAGGACGATGAAGAGATAACGGCGTGTCACCTCGCCTATTCCTGGAATTGCTTTGTAATTTTTTTTAGTTTTACTTGGAAACCCAAATGGGCCTTAACGCCGGCGCCCTGGCCCTTCAGCGCTCGCGCCCTCCATCCTCGAGCGGGTTTGAAATGTGCGGCGCCTCGTCCCGGAGTGAGAAATCTCCGGAAGCACCTGGCGGAATTAATTGTGGTGTCAGCAGTATTGATCAACCACCCTTTCAACCCGCTGCAGATACATTATGGCACTAAAAATCTTCCTTAATGCGTCTTTAATCCGCGCCGACCGCCTGGCCCGGGTCCTTATTGTCTTGTAAGTGCACTCGTTATCTGCGATGTTCAGTAAATGCCCAACAGAGAGTACAGCCAAGGGTGAACTACCTTTACTGTGATGCATAACAAAGTGGGGCATTTGTATGAGTAAGTGGGTTGGCATTAATTCTTTCTTAGCTGCGCTTTTTTGGCCTGTTCAGCTCTTCTTTGCAGACTTACAGTGGACTTCTGCATTTAAGCCTGCTGTTGCGCATTCATTAGGTGTTGGAGCTGGGCACATATTTTCCACTGCAGCAAGAGAAAGAGAGGGAGGAGGCATATTTCTTGCAGAGGAGACAGAGTATAGAAGAAGATGTGGAGCATCCATTATCTAGATACCCCTCCGTTCCTCTGTCAGAACTAATGGATGGTGTTTTCAGGAGGCTTCTGTGATGTGTTTTATTCTTCCCGCCTCTCCTTGATACCAGCATCTGTTGGAAGGTATGATTAGATTTAAAAGCTGCATTAATTGATTTTTTTTTGGTCTGGGAAAGTTGTAAAGCAATCTGACAGGAACACAAACCCCAACATGCCTTTTAACCTTCTTTTTTTCACACGTCCATCATGCATTCAGAACTGCGTTTTCACAAGTTCTAAATTCACCCCCTTTGGGCATCCAGCAATAAAATGTCTTTTTTTTGCTCCTAAATATTTGACTTTTTTCTCACTTTGTCTGCCTGCTGTTTGGTGATTGGCAGGATCGGAGTTTGTTGCTGCTGCAGGAGTTGTGGAGAAAAGCCGACCAGTTGATGTTAGATGCTGAAATGCTCGTCCGCACAATTTAAGCTGAATGACCTCTGGTACTGATGCCGCTGTCTTCTGAACCAGACGTCCCTCCGGCAGCACAGACAGTCTCCAGGCCGACTAATATCAGGAATTCGCCCGGTTCATTGAAATTTTCTAACAGTAAAGCCCAAAAAAAAGCTCGCCGGGGCCTTGATCGATTGCTGTAGACACACTGTGATTAAACAGGTTATGTTCACAGGCAACATTTTTTAAGTAAAGGGGGAGCAGGGAGGAGGAGGTGGAGTGGGGTGACTTGCATACAAAACACACTCAGCTTTCAGGAAAAAAGGGTTGGATATTAATGGCTTCCAGTGGACATTGCTCTTTATTAGATGCGCTGAATGAAAAAAGACCGAGACCACAGCTGAAGTCTCGTGATGCTACTCACTGATTGTACTTTGCTCTGTGAGATGGACGATCAAAGATAGCTTCCTGTCTTTTTAAAAAAATAATGCTGCTTGATTTCCTCGGTGACTGAACTAAACGGTAAATGTCCTGTAAAATCAGGCTCGCTGGAGGCTTCACCATTCAAATTGCATGTTGTAATTTGATTCATTTCTCAGGCTGCTGCAAAAAATTTCTGTAAAATCAGCTTTAAAGTTGTCAGATTTGAATTTTTTTAGAAATTGAACCATTATCAAGAGGCTGAAGATGTCTCGGTGCATCACATCACTGAGCTCCATAGGATGCTAATTAAAAGCTAATTTCTGTTCCACCATACGATCACAAAGCTCCTTTTCTCTCCTTTTTTTTTTATACCTTCTTGAGTTTGTGGCGTGTTGGCTGGCTTTCACTGTCATATTCCTGCTCTTAATTCTGAGATGGATCCTTGGACACCCATCGACCGTGAATGTGGCTGTTAGCCACGGCACAGAGTGGAATGATTTCATTCTCACCACCCACTGGAAAGCAATCTAGGCCTGTAATGGGAAACTCAAATAGCAAATCTGTGGGTATAAGCATGTCTCGAGAAGTCACGAGTCAGCAACAGGCTCAGTTAAGCAGCGAGATAGTTTAGCTGGAGGTCAAGGGGACAACAATGAAGGAGGGCAGGCCTCCTCCTCGCAGCTCCGGCGCAGGCTATTTGTCGCTGTGGCGGGGGTCCTGGTAATGTAATGTGGAGGGGGCACGGTGGGAGGAGCCCCAGAGGACAGACGGAGGGAAAGGGGGGAAAAAAAATGACTGATACGAGGCGCAGAAATGCAAAAAGGGGAATGAGGGAAGGGAAAGTGTTGGAGGGATGCTTTGTATAAGTCAATAGCGAGATTACAGACTTTGTGGAGGCTTGAGTTCTGTAGCATCAAAGGTAAACATCAGGTTTTGGTGTCAGCGAATGAGGGAAGCGGGGATCACTATCTACAACCACAGGATAAGGAAATACAAAGCGACGGAATACAAAGCGACTCCGCTGCTCTTCTTTGTCTTGTATACGATGTGAAAATACCACCCCTCTTCCACGGTATGCAACGTTCCCCCGCTGTGTTTGTTGAACAGCAGAGCATTTTTTATTCCCTCCTCGATCTTATTCGAAAATGGAAAACCATCTCCTTCGCACTTTATATGTATAGCCTATGTAGCAAAAAAAAAAAGAAAAAGAAAGAAGCTGCAGTTGGAAGCAAGCAGTTCTGCTGTCATAGAAAACCTCCAGAGAGCACCTGTCGTATACGCACCAAAGATCTGGCAAAGCGACTGCATGTCCATATCTTACTGATATTAGCAACCGTCTATCAAGCTGAAAGAACGTAAAGGTGATGCTGCACAAAATCTGCATGTTTTGTGGCTGGAGTAATAGAACTGCACGAAACTGGGGAAGAAATGGCAAAGTGACATTCGTATTTTGATATGAAAACATGGAGAGATTGTCACAGGATGACTTGAATAACTCTGTTTGAAAAGAAGGAATCATTTTATTTGCATTTGCATCTAAAAAAAAATGCTGAAAAAAGAGGTTTGCAACTTTCCTCATATGGTGCAACACGAGCAAAGGTATCCTAAAGTGTTTTGTTTTGCTTTGGATAGCCTTTAGATGTGGCTTTGCGCTTATTGTATAGACGTTTGTGGTGTTGATTTAAATAATCCAACCAACCAAGTTAGTTCTGCAGCATCATGTGGTCACAACAACTGCAAGACTCTGCCGACAGAGCAGCTGTTTTTGGTTTGGTTTGGTCCTTTCTGAAGCAGACGTATTTCCATCCAGCTTCACATTGCATTTGTTTTTTTCCAGTGTTGTTGTCCTGCTTCCTGCTCACTTTGCTGTGCACTCGTGGAGCCTGGATGCTGTCGAACTTCATGTCTTGTTTCTCTTTTAGATTAGTCACGGGCCGTGCAAGTTTTGCAGCAAAAAATGGTGCATTTGAGTTAATTTGCCTTAATTCAGATTACACTTTCTGTCCTGTAACTATTGCACATGCACGTTTTGCGAAGTCATTGCTGAAACAGAGCATTGTGCAGCCCTAGCGAGTACGTTTTTTTTTTTTTTCAAACCTCACTGACTTTCATTTGAACTTGAACATTTTCTTGCCGGACGGGCCACGATTGGTCTGCTGAAAACAAAGCATCAAGCAGCAGCGGGTCAAAGCAGTAGATGAGCTCCACGAGGCAAAACTTACTCAGATTCCAAATGTGTCTCTTTCTTCGTTGAATTGCATTTATTTCCAGATAGCAGGCAGCGACAGTTTACGCTTGAACTCGTGGCTTGTGGTGCACTTCAACTGAAGCTTCGCTTACTTTTCAGCCACATACTGAGCTGTAGGCACTAATACAAGTAAACTGGTTTTATTTTGTCTCTAAAGCGGTGTGCTGAATATCAACTGACCTGGAAAACTTTTTCTTTTTAATGCAACGCTTTTGATCCAAATTTCAGTTTGATTGGATTCCAGGCAATGGCTCATTAATACTCTTTCTAATTGGCAGCGGCAGCATTATTACTGCTAAGTATGATAAACCTGCGTTTCGGTGAAAAGTCGCGCTGTGCCAGCGGTCTAAATTTATGCCGTCTGAGATCTCGTGACAGGAATAAAATACTGCAGGCAGCTGGAAATTGGTGCTTGTATTTGTGCAAGAAAACTATTGCCCTCGGCCATGCAGCAGCCCCAGCCCCAGCGAAGCCCCCTAATCTTTGGAAGCCATTAGTTCGATAGGCAGGCGGCATTATGCTGATGGTGGTGAAATGATAATTAGAGCTGGAGATAGATTGAGTCAATATAAGTGTAATTAATTTTTAAGTGTGAGGTTTATTAGTACAGAGGCAATCAGGCTCCTAATGAGGGCCTCATAGAACTTCTTAAATAGTGGAACCAGTCAGATTAATAGCTCTAATAGCTTCTGGCACGGGACTTTTATTTATTGCGCTGCATTTGTTTGTATATTTGGCTCTTTTTTTTTTTTTTTTTGTATAATTTTCGGCGATAATTTATGCGGACAAATGATCTTTCTTTGGATTCATGAAGCAAATGGAGACAAGCTGCTGCACATGTATTACAGTCACACCCCCCAACGTATGCAGCTATAAATAGAACTTTTTTTTTTCAGCCCATTAAGGCTCATCTTTTAAATCATGTCATTAATTAAGCTTAGAAATACTCAAGTAATTTCTCTTTAATGAACTTGCTCAATTAAGTCTGCCCTCTTTTTTTTTTTTTTTGCTTTAATCCTCCTCGCTTTAAGCACTCTTTCCTCTCCGTGCACTCGCTCACTGTGGAGCACATTTCTCTGCCGGCGTCTCCTCAACCTGCCTCTTCTCCTCTGTGTGTTTGTGTCGGGGTGTGCGGGTGCATCCACACCCTCACGGAGCAAATCACAGCCGTTTGCTCGCCCGCTTCCAGCTAAAAAAAAAAAAGCCTGGAGAGAGACAGTGGTGCAAACATGCTCCCGCGCACAATGATGATACTTTCAAATAACTGCTAAATGAGCTGCGAGTGAAACGTCACCTCGGGAGTGATCAACCAAAATGAATCATCTGACTCAATTGTGTCTAAATCAGATGGTTTGTGGAGAAATTGCAGCTTGTCAGTGTTGTTTTAACCCCTAAAATTATTTACCTGTACGACTAAACTGCATTCTAAGAAGTGCATTTTCTTCTCAGAAGGTAAGACTTTGAAGGAATGTTTTCCAGTTTGAAAGAGACACAAAGTCCACGATGATGAAGGCCTTGTGACCATCATTCTTAGACTTATGTTTCACTTCATCCGTCCATCCATCCATTATCTCTACACCGCTTAATCCTCACTAGGGTCATGGGGGGCTGGAGTCTATCCCAGCTGACTCAGGGTGAAGGCAGGTTCACCTGGACAGGTCACCAGTCTATCACAGCGCTACACTTAGAGACAGACAACCAAGCACACTCACATTCACACCTACGGACAATTTAGAATCACCAATTAACCTCAACATGTTTCTGGGAGGAAACCGGAGAACCCGGAGAGAACCCATGCTGCACGGGGAGAACATGGAGACTCCACGCAGAAAGATCCCGGTGCCCCCACCAGGACGCAAACCGGCGACCTTCTTGCTGCGAGGCAACAGTGCTACCAACTGTTCAATTTTTACAAAATATCATGCTTTAGTTGGCAGTTTGACAACAACAACTCCATGTTAGAGTCTTGGTTAAGTTAAGGCACCAAAATTACTTACATGTGTTCAGGAAAATGTCACATTTTTGGTTAAAATATGACCTTTTTACAACCTGTTTGAAGCTTTTCCTCCATTTTTTGGAGCAAAATGAGTCCTACCCCTGCTTATATGTGATTGATTGGCTGAAAAAGATCAAGAGCAAAGTAATAAAATAAATTCTAGAAGATGTGCTGATTTGAAACGTCACAAACATGATCAAGCAGAAAATGTGTTTCCCTCAAAACATAATCGAGAATGTAGTTTAGTTCTATATAAATGCATTTTTTTTGTAGACTGGATTGTCTTATGATGCCAGATTTGAGCTTTATTTGTAGATTTTACTCAGTCATTGCCTTCACCAACATGTTTTGCAGACAAGTGACCTCTACGGGGAAAATAAAGAATGTCCTCCGCCTGTAGTAAAGGTAAAAAATAGCTCGATGGTGTTATACCTTTCACAACTTTGCCACAGCAGCATTTATAAAGCGCTTTTTTTTTTAACAAAGTGGATTGATTGTAGCTGAACTACAGCAAATCCCACACTTTGCTCTCAAAGGTGGCGTAAATTCTCACTGGGCTTTGACACACTGACCAAATCTAAACCATCCTGTCAGCGGTGACCTTTGAGGGAAAAAGAAAGAACTGAAGAGCCCTAAAAGAAAGGAGCTTTACCGTGGTACGTACTTGTATTTAGATGTGCTGTTCTGAATGAGGAGCTTTGATGAATTATTCCCTGTGTGCTTACAGGTGACACTTTCCACACAACATTTAGTCTTTTGAACATTTGCTCATTTGATAAAGGTTCATTAGTGAAGCTTTAAAAAGACAACCCTTTTGCAAATGTCCCTCCGAGGCATTTTTACCAACTGTCAGCTGCTGTCAGCTGCGATACAGCTGCAGTCACAGCTGGTTTGTTTAATCTGCTAAAGTGACTTTAACCAAGTCATTTTATTTGCTTAAACTTAACCAGACTTTGACAATTGTGAGTCATTTTTGGAAGGCTCTGACAAACGGTCAGCGTCGTCCTGTAGGTGTGTTTTTGTGCATGCACGGCACCAGCAGCGCTATGCACAGAGAAAATATGAGGCAGCAAATCAACGCATGCTCGGCTTTCATCGCAGTTCTTTTCTCCAAGTATGAAACAACAGCAGCTTCGGCGGTAAATCAGGTGTCCTTGACACTGAGCCTCGAATCTGCTCCAGTTGTGCAGGTTAGCTCCTTGAAAATTCCCTGTATGAATGCGTGCACGAGTGGGCGAGCTTGTATTGTGCCGGTGCTGTTATCAAGATCGATGTGATTTATAACACCAGTCCACTTAGCGACAAGTCAAGCCTGCGCATCCACAGTCAGATCTCCTGCAGCCTCGTCTCGTCTAACGAGCTCTTAGAAAATAAATAAATCGGTTCGGGCTTGCAGGGGAAGCATCATGCGACTGAACTTCACAAGTTGTTAACCTGCTTCAAACAGACAGAACTGCGAGTCTCACTTTTAAAGCAGCACAATTAACACATTCCGTCTACGTTGTTGATTGAAATCACACCAGAGAAGTTTTGTTCTTGGTTTGTTTTGTTTTCCTGAAACTTTCTGACAATATTGATTGAACACACAACAGGCATTTTTTGGATAGAAGGTTCAGTCTGGATTTCAGAGGGAGTCTACGAGCAGAAATAGAATTTAATCATCATGTTTTCATAAGCGCATAATCACCTGTAACTACAAGTTGTTGTGTTTTTGCTAGCTGAGAATGAGCCCTTCACATCTGCACAGCCTGCCATGTTGCACAGCCATGTTTCTAAAGTAGCTGGAAAGTGAAAATACAAACACAGGCTCTAGACAGACCCTCATGCATTTTTAGTAAACACCACAAGTTCTCCTGTGTACGTGGAAGGATATCGTAAGGTGAGCGGTATTCAGCTTGTTGCAATCTGCAGCCTGACCACTAGATGCCGCTCATTTCTTTACACTGCTCCTTTAATGTTACTGATCCAAACTGTTTCGGATGTCATTAGCCTGTTAAGTAGCAGTGGAGTCGCAATTGTACACTTACAAGGTGGGAAAAAAAAGTCCATATTATCAGATTAGTGAGGTTGGATGTCAGTGCAAGTCAGTAATCTCATTTATTATTTAGTTTTGCAGTTTGGTTAAGTTTAGGCACCGAAACGAGTTGGTTAGGTTTAGAAAATGATCTTACATGGGTTTTAAAAAAAACACTCTGTCTCTATAGTTACCACGTGTTTCAAACAATTACGTAGTTTCTTGCTGTTTTTCAGTGACCAGAATAGATGATAACACACCTACAGACCTACCAGAAGGTGGAGAAGGTCTCTACTGGCTCATTTACAGGAATGATGTGCACCAACAATGGCTGATAACATCCAGATCAGTTGCTTTAAACCTGCGATAACAGCTTTTTTTGGCCATTAGATGGCAGTGAAAACAAGGTAGCAGCACAACACTGATATATTATCACCTGTACCTCTAGTTTATAT
>NW_007578074.1:461979-467971 GCF_000690725.1 Stegastes partitus
CCATCTTGACTTCTTAACCAGGAGCTCCTGGAGCTCCTGGTTGACCAGCTCTAGGACTGTCTTCTCATCCTCCATCATTTGATTTTTTAATTCCAGGTCCGCCTTTTGCCCTCGGAGGTCGGTGTTGTTTGCTGCCAGGAGATTGTTCTTCTCCTGGAGCTCTTTGTTTTTTTCCTCCATTTGTTGTAGTTCCTCTCGGAGGGCCAGCAGCTCCATTTTCTCCTCCTCGCTGGACTGCAGGTGAATCTCCAGACTGCTGATTTTTTCTTCTCCAGCATTGACTTTTTCAATCAGCTCTGCTTTTTCGTCTTGGAGCTCCTGCTTGTCCAGCTCTAAGACTTTCTTCTCCTCCTCCATCGCCTGATGTTCTACCTCCAGCTCCACCTTTTGCCCTCGGAGGTTCGTGTTGTTTGCTTCCAGGAGGTTTTTCTTCTCCTGGAGCTCTTTGTTTTTTTCCTCCATTTGTTGTAGTTCCTCTCGGAGGGCCAGCAGCTCCGTTTGCTCCTCTGCTGTCTCCTCGCTGGAGTTCAGGCGAGTCTCCAGACGGCTGATCGTCACATCTACACTGCTGACTGTCTCGACCAGCTCTGCGTTTTCGTGTTGGAGCTCTTTCAGCTGCTGCTCCAAGACTTTAATCTTGTCCTTGAGTTTGAAATGTATTTCCTCATAGACAGACGTGGTCTGTGGGGCACCAGAGGGGCCTCTCCCCCGGAAGTTGTTTCCTTCATGGGTAGGAGCGCCACCAAACCATCCTCTGGGCCTCGGGTTGCCTCGATAAGCCATTCTATCAGCAGGGACAGATGCTACAGGAACAAAACAGCTGATGGTTAACACTGTGACTGTGGTGCTCTGTGCTACACTAAACTAGAGCCCGACCGATTTATCGGGTGGCTGATTGAATCGGCTGATTATAGTCCTTTTCAAAATACTCATCATCGGCTGGAGTTTGCTGATTAATCGCTGATATATTCTTAATTTCTCATAAAACAGTAAATGCTGTTAAGTGTCACAGTCGCTTTCAGACGTTCATTTTGTACAGTTTTATTTAGTAAACAAGTCAAACTCGGAGATGATGAAGAATTAAGATCGCTGAGGAACATTCAGCGGTGAGATCTCTCACTCTGCCGCAAAGTCTGAAACCAAACCAGTGCACAGAGCCTCACTGACGGGTTTTCAGAGAACTACAGAAAACTTTTTAACCAACTTATTTAACTTACATTTTTATTAACTGAGTCTCATCAACTTTAAAGACATGAGATGAAATTAAATGAAATGAAAAATACTTTATTTATCCCAGAAGGGAAATTCAATAAAGATAAAATAATAAAATAAATAAAGACAACACAGTCTTTGAGAGACCAGAACATCAGAAAGCTGAATAAATAATGTTCTGCAGTAGCTTCACTCATCATGTTGCTCATATACACCTGTGGCCTAAACCTGAAGATAAACTCATCAGTACAGCTGGTAGCTGTATTCATGCTCCATAGAAAGAAAAATGCACGATGCACATTTAAAATAAAACACCCCCACATTACAGACATATTTGTTCAGAAAACGTTGTTTTTTTTTACAGATGCTTCTTATGTTTAACGCTTTGTTGCATGTTTTTGTTCTTGAAAATTCCTCTCTGTTGTAAAGTTAAACAAACAGTAAAGGACAAAGTGTAAAACAGTAAAATGTTCTGCCTGTGATTCATATCTTTGTTGTTTTAAGTGTTAAGGGAACAAAAAAGAAGCTATTTTGTTCACTGTACATTTTTAAATTAATCTGCCGATTAATCGGTTATCAGAATTTTTGGGGTTTTTTTGCCAAATATCAGAATCCATATGGGTCGGGCCCGACACTAAACCTGTGTAGAGGGTCTTACTTTTCTGCAGAAGCTGGTTGTCAAGAAGTCTTGAGTGTGATCAAGGTGTTGCTCTGGTCTGGAGAGTCTCGTGAAAGATCCTACAGGAACAAAACAGTTGATGGTTAATGCTGTTACTGATGCTGTGCTGGTCTGTGCTGCACTAAACCTGTGTAGAGGGTCTTACTTTTCTGCAGAAGGTGGTTGTCAAGAAGTTGTGAGTCTTCTCAGAGTGTGCTCTGGTCTGGAGAGTCTTGGCAGTTGTGAGCTTTTTGTCTCAGTGGCCGGTTATTTGTCCCTCAGAGGTTCCACTCCAGAACATCTGATGTTCCGGAACCCTTGTGACTGGCCAGCTGCATCAGAGGCACACTGAGAACGGCACACGGTGTCTCTAACATGCAAATGAATGCTGGCAAAATGGCCGCCGTAAATTTAACACTGTTAAACAACCCAAAATCATCTTGAGGGGATCTTGTTTTAGTGGAATGTTTGCAAGCACAGAGGCGAGCGCTGGAGTTAAACAGCGAATCACTGAAGAGTTACACAACTTCTCACACTGTACAGTTTTACATTTCAGACCTTTTCACATGTTTTCTTCATGGCAAACCCATCACATTGTACTTTGTTGACCACTATATATTATTACAATGTATTTTATTACATTACGTTTTTATTTTGCACACAGTATGTTTTTTTTTTAACAGTATTTGTTTTTTTACATCACGTTTTACAAACACCTTCATACCTCATTCAAAATTTTTATAAGAAAAAGAAAAGAAACAGAGGATCCCCCACATTTTGTGTTGTCAGCTTCCATATTGTGTTCATGACTGGACACACTCATATTGTCTATTTCTCTTTTTGTTTCCAAATCATGTAGCTGGCAATCTTTAGCAATTTAAAGGAACAGATTGCTGTTTTTGGAAGATATGCTTTTTTAATTTGCTAATTCAGTTGAACTAATTTCATCATAAAGGGTTTTGTTAAAGTTTTAAGAAACAATATTGTAAAAGCATCAAAATGCAATTTGTCTTAAATGCATCAACACACAGTAAAGATAAAAACGCCATCCAGAAGTCAATGAGAGAACAAAGCGTCTCGTTGCCTCTCAGAACACCTGATGAGGTTCAGGAAATAGATTCAACACTTTCACAACATGTTTGAGACTTCTCCTCCACTTCCTGGGTTACCAAGGTGACGAAACACGTGTCGTACATCACAAACCAGAAGGAAATACATTTCCCTCATCCCCTATACCAACATATTTTTTTAGAGAGAGTGCTGCCGTGTTCGATTTCTGCTTTTTTTTTCTGATTGTTGGTCTTTTTTGAGATGACCTTTACCATTATGGTTGGCAAAGAAAAGCATGAGCGATAGTGATGTGGAGAATAACGAATGTCCTCAGTCTGTACCGTCTGGAGTTTCGTCATGACGCCATCAATTGTGACCAAAATCAATTCAACTGAATCGCAGCATTCCCAGAATTTGCCTCCTTGAGATGAAGCGAATTCTCGCTGCACTTTCACACATTAATCCCCACCGCTGACCAAACCATCCTGTCAGCGGTGACCTTTGAGGGAAGAGAAAGAAGAAGAATCCAATATGGAGGAAGCTAATGTTATAATTAAAAAAAATGTGGATTAATGCAGCTCACCGTTGCCCGTGTCCCTCTCAGACATTTCTAACCACGGTGACATTTTACGTAGTCTGATAGTTTTACAGCTCGGAAGAAGAATTTCATATCTTTCAATAAACCAAAACTAAATCTGAGTAGAACAGGTTGCAGGTTTTTTTTTATTGTTTTTTTTTATTTTAGTGATGTGCCTCTTTCAAATGCATCAACACACAGCGACATAAAAACACCATTTATAAGCCCATGTGAATGAGAAAAAAGCATCCCAGAACTTTTACACTCCTTTTAAAAAATAGTCAGGGGATCTACTTTGCACCCCATAACGCCTTCACGACATCCTAAATGGCAGGATTTCAAACTTGGGACACGAAGTGGAGCTAATCCATTTTCTGTTTCTTTTCTCCAGCTTTCTGTGAGGAGGGCTGCCGGAGCGGAGGGACCTGCGTGTCTCCCAACACCTGCGTCTGTCCTTCAGGATTTACGGGACGTCGCTGCGAGACAGGTAAGTACCCGAGGACGGAGCTCGGCGTTTTATCGAGGACCGGTCCTCGGACTGGTCTGAGGCCTCGCTCTGATTCGCTCTCTCTCTCTCTCGCTTTCACGCTCCATCTCTGAAGCCTTGTGTTTAAATTGGACTCTGAGATTGAGGATCCCATGAGAGTCGTGGAAGAGGACAGCTAATTCTTCTCCACTCTCCTCTCCCCTTGCTTCCTTTCTCTCCTCTCCTCTTCCATTTTTCTTCTCTCCTCCATCCTTTACTGCCATGTCTATTTTTCCTCCCAACCTTTCCCCCACCTCTCTTTCCTGTTCATTTCCTCCTCGTCTTTCTTGTGTCATTTCGAATCTCTTCCTCTCCTCCCTTCACCTTTTCCCATTCCTCTTCTTCTGCCTTTTCTATTCCTGTTTCCCACCTTTCCTTCTTTTTTTTCTTACCCTTTACTCCTCCTCCTCCTCTCAGTATAGGACCATTTTCCTTCCTCTCCTCCTTCATGTTGCTTGTCTTTCTCCCTTTTTTCATCTTCTTCTCTCCTGTTCTCCTCTCCATCCTTTCTTCATCTCCTCCTCTTGTCCCTTTTCCTCTTCACCTTTTCCTTTTCCCACTTTCCCTCTCTCCATCTCAATTTGCCATTTTTTTCAATTATCCTTTACTCCTTCTTATCTAGGTAGGTCCATTTCCCATCTTCTTATCTTTAATTTTGCTTTTCTTTCCTCTTTTTGATTTGTTCTTTATCATCTTTTCTTCCTCTTTTCTCTGCACCTTTCCCTCCCTTATCTTTCTCTCTTTGTCTTCTTCTCATTTCCTTCTCTTCTATTTTTCTCCCCCAACATTTTGTCATCTCCTCTTGTTCCTTTCTTCCACATTCTTCTCCTTTTTTATCCACTTTCTGCTTTTCTTCCCTTTATTCTCCTTCTCTTTTCTTCCTTTTACTAATCTGTCCATCTTTCATATCTTCTGTTTGTCCATTTCCCTTCCTCTCCTCCTTCAATATTTCTGTCATTCCTCTCTTTAATCCCTCCTTTATCACTTACTATCCTCTCTTGTTGCATCTTTCATCTCCTTTTCTTCTTTTCATTTTCCTCTCCAACTCGTCTCCATCCTTTCCTCCTCTTCCACTCTGACCTTTTCCTCCACTGTCTGCTTTTCTTTCACTCCCATCTCTCCTTTCCACCCTGCCTTCATCTCCTCTCCTTTCCTTCTCCACTTCCTTCCTCCTTTTTTTTTTCTCTCCCCTTCATTCCCTCCACATCTGCTCCTTCATCTTCTACCTTCCCTCCGTCCTTTTATCTGTTATTAGACCTTCTGCCTCTGCGGTCGAATTTTACAGAAGTGATCAACCAGCTCTCAGAGAGTGACACATTAGCAGGTCAGCTGCAATTTACAGCAGGTCGCCATGGTTTCTGTTCAGGTTAAACATGGATGTTCACATTTCTACATGTACAGAAACCACCTCACGCTTCAGTTACTGCTGTCATTGATAATAGACTCCTAATAGGTAGAGTAAAAGGTGATTGAAAGAATCTGTTTGCCGTTTTTCATGCGGATTGAATTTCCCGTCTTGGTTGGTGTTTTTTATGGATTACGTTTTGTGGACATTTCAGAGTTTTGACTTTGTGGATCCGTTTTATGGACTTGTTAATACAATTAGCGGCAGTCCAAGTTAAAATGTTTTTGCTCCGTTTAAAATGTGCTCTTTGCTGTGAGAAGATGAGCATTTTTCCACTTTCTGCTGGCTTGAGTTTCCTCATTTGTCTGGATCTAAACTCTTCCGAAGTCTCTTAAAGTTGCTGAAGAGGAGGCAGCCTGTGTGTTAATTAGAGATACGTTTGTGTTTACCTCTGCATGTGTGTGTGTGCATGTCAGAGAAGCTCACAAACTCCAGTAAAGTAACCGTAACGCTGCCGGTTCCACAGATTCTCGTTGTGGTTAAATTATGAGTTTCTTCTCTCTTTCAACATCAATCAACAATCATAAAACTACGACTGATTCTGGTGCACTCTCTCCGGTCTGC
>NW_007578074.1:469131-478871 GCF_000690725.1 Stegastes partitus
CCTCTTATAGTGCACGCACTGAAAGGAACTGAAGCGTGTGCACAATCTTTTAGCTCTGTAAACGACAACAGGAGCCAGAAGCGGTGCTGGAAATATCACAGTGACTTCAGAGGCGTGTTTGTTTATTAGCCACGCGACACTGACAAAGGTTTACTAGTATTATCTTTATAATTAGTTTCTATGCATCAGCAGTTTACATGGTTTTATGTCTTCTTTGTTGTTTTTACATCAAACGGTCACAACATTGTAAAACCACTGACATGTGAAGGGAATGCCAATAACCACCTCATTTCAGTGAAATAGTGGAATATGTTTGATAGCAAGTGGGCAGTCAGTGCTGGAAGTTGATGAGTTGGAGGCATGAGAAATGGGCAAATATGCACTGAAAGAAAATTGTTGGACCAGTTTGAGTAAATTGTTTTGTTTGGTAACATACAACTGGATTACATTTATTCATATTAAGCTAACAAGAAATATTAGTGCCACTGTAGTAAATTAGATGTACTCAAAGTATTTATTCCATTGTTCTTCCTTTTTTCTTTATGTTGTAATCCAACTTGAAGAAAACGGGGGCGGAGGTGCAGCTGAACAATTTGAAGAATCGTGGACATCATAATGCTTTTAACCAAATGAGTTTAAAGGGACAAAATGTGATTCCAAGTTGATGGAATCCAAAAAGAGCTCAAGGATTTAAGCAAATTTGACAAATTGCGATGGCCAAACAGCTGAGCGTGAGCATCTTCAAGTCAGCAGGTCTTGTTGTACGTTCCCAGTGTGCAGTGGTTCGTACCTCCCAAACATGTTCCAAGGAAGGAAGACCTGGCGATAAGGTCATGGGTAATCAAGGCTCAGTGATGCATGTGGGGGAGTGAAGGCGGAAATTGCTGAAACTTTGATTCTTGCTGTGATAGAGCGGGGTAAAAAACCACACAATGCATCACAGGCTGTGTAGCTGCACATCAGTCAGAGTGCCAACGCTGACTCATGTCCATGACTGAAAGCGCTCGAATTGGCATGTGAGCATCAGAACTGAGCCATGGGAGAGGCTGTCCAGGTCTGATGAATCTTTTTTTTTTCTTTTATATCATGTGGACTGCCAGGTGCATGTGTCATGTACCTGGGGAAGAGATGGCAGCAGGATGCGCTAAGGAGGCCAGCAGAGGCAGTTTGATGCTGTGGGCGATGTTCTGCAGGGGAACCTTGGACCCTGGCGTTCACGTGGATGTGACTTTGACACCGTTTGTCCAAATATTTTTGCAGAGCACGTACACTCCTTCATGGCAGTACATTCTCCCTGATGGCAGTAGCCTTTTTTTTAGCCAGAAAATGCTCGCTGCCATGCTGCAAACACTGTTCTGGATGGTTTGAGGAGCATGACAAAGAATTCCAGGTGTTGGTTTGACCTCCAGATTCCAAAGCGCTTAATCCGATCGAGCATCTGTTGGGATGAGCTGGAAAAACAAACGTCTTGGTGCCTGATACCACATTCAGAGGTTGGCAGAGTCCATGTCTCAGTGGATAACAGCTGGTTCTGTGGCACCAGGGGAGTCTACACAACGCTAGGCAGGCGGTTTTAATGTTGTGGCTGATTCATGTACGTCTGTGAAGCAATAATGAGATTTGAGTACAAACATGTGAGAAGTTTCCATACGTTGTTGTTAGTTTTCATGTGTTATCGAAAGTTGTCTTTAAAAGCAAAAAAAAGGAAAAAATTCTGGGTTTTTTTGTTTATATTATTTTAATTTCTTCCATTGCGAGTCTTCCTGGAATCCACGACCTCAAAATACATCAAAAATGTGCATATGAGCTCATGTAGATGATAGAAAACAAAAAAAAGGAGGTGAAATGAAGATAAAAACACTTCTCTGTCCTCAGAGTGATGTCTGTGGATGTTTATTTTCTTTAAGACTTGACGTATGCAACTTGCATGAGCTGTGAGCAGGGATTTAACTCTGACATGCTTTTTGTCTCTGTAGCTGCATTTCACTCTCAATCTGTTAAACTCTCTCATTATCTGTCTCTCTCATGTACATCTGTCTCTATCTTTTGACTCCACTTCCATCTCCAGCTTTCTGCTGTTCTTCCCTTTCGGTGTAATAAAACTCATCACTGCCCCACTGACTCCTCTCCTCTGTACCGTACACTGTAGCTCAATGAGAGGTTGAGAGCATCTAAATATAAAGCCGATGGGAACAGAGTCAGTCTTATCGCTAATCTTTTCATCTTTTCCCACGTTGACGTGCTCCTCAGGGTTGCCTGTCTGTCTCCGGCGGGTTTACGTAGCCGCCACAGATTCCCTTTGTTGGATCCTCATGATTTATTTTCTGAGAGTCTTTACTCCAAAGGAAATCAAAAAAAAAAAAAAAAACCCAAACAGCTGACCTAGCGGTGAACCCACAGTTCAAGCATATTTCACTTCTTTGTCGAAGCTGTCGATGTTAAGTACGTAATGTAATAGAGAGTGTGTGCTTAGATCAGAGCTGACTCATTTTTTTAAAACACAAAGTGCCCCGAGTTGACTTCAGTTGTGCCTGTCAGAATATGGACAGTGAGAGAAGCGGTGTTGCTGATCTCAATATGTGCGCCGGAGGTTCAAGGTCCAACGAAGCTGCCGAAGCATCTGCAGCTCTTCACTGCTGAGTGCAAAGAGTAAAACTCACAAACGAGAGCCTATAAACGTGTAAATATAAGTTGGATTGACCTCTGAGCAGCATTTAAAGGTTAGAGTCTGATTTTTTTCTAGTTTATTTTAATGCGCCAGCCTTGTAGCCTGTGGCGATGTCAAAGGTCCTTCATGCAATAATCACAACCGCTGGATGTTGTGGAGTCTCAGACCAAAACAAACAGGCATGTTGGAACCACCTCCGTCCTTCCCTTCGCGTTTCATTTACATCCAGAAATGTTGTGTACACGTCACCCGACAAACAAAAGATCCTGCAGCCCTCACTAGCCCACGCTAGCGTTGTAAAATACATGGAATAACCAAAATGATGAGCTGCTGTCATCTCAAGTAACATTATCTTTACCAGATTTGTCTGTTCTTTGTTCCGATCTGTGTGTGTCTGTTTCACCGAGACACACAGCAAAACGGTATTCATGGACGCCTGGCGTAAGTCATGTTGCTCACTCAAACCTTGAGGCTCTTTTTAAACTGGAATCCATGTGTAGGAAGATCTTTTTGGGAGACATCATTGCACAACTGCAAGAAGACCAAGATGAGATGTTGAGTTTTGCTAGAGCGCCAGAATCTCTGACGAAAATGAACAGGCAGGTCGGCCATTCCCCTTCCTTTCACGTGTCATTTACAATCCAGCCACAGCTGTTACCCCACACTAGCAATGAAAAATAGTGTGAATGGCTTTTCTGTGAGCTCATTCAATGTTATGTGGAGACATACACACACGGAATAGGAAAAAAAAACTAAGGAGAGGCAGAGTAGAGCCACAAATCAACAGAAAAAATAAATCTAACTGAGCTGAAATGAAGTGAGTCACATAAATGAGGCAGTTAACATAAATAGAATACTTGGTGGCATTGGCTGAATATTCCTGACTGCACTTAACATGTAGCATGTTCATAAACACGAGGAGGGCCGAGAGTGTCAGTGGGAGGGACTCACATGCACTAACATGGAATAATATATATATATATACTGCATCTCATATTATATCAATTTTTCATACCATCTACAGTGTTCATACGGTTCATCCTGCATATATCTCATTGTGATAGACTGTCCAGGGTTTACTCTGCCTTCGCCTAAAGTCAGCTGGGATAGACTCCAGCCCCCCGCGACCCTACTGAGGATTAAGCAGTGTATAGATAATGCATGGATGGATGGATAGCTCATTGTGTCAACAGCACACTGTTATAGTGTTACATACCACCATTCAGTCCTACCTGTACATGTACATTATCTAGCTTATATTGTATCCACAGCAATTACATTCCTATACTTTGTGTGTGTAGCTTACTGGATACACCAATTCTGTATATAATCCACTTTATTGCCCTTCTGGTTAGATGCTAAGCTACATTTTATTGCCTTCGTCCTCTTTGTCCAATACAGTTGAATTTAATCTGATGTAATCGAATCTAAAATACAAGCACAGCCATACTCGACACCTAAACATAGACCAGAGAAGCACATAACGAGGACGTGTGACTTCATTCCCTCCTAAGGTCACTATTACTCCACTATATCCTAACATAGCAGATAGACGTTTGCTTTAATGTTAATGTCACATATAGAACCTAGATGTTGGTGTCGACGTTTGACATTCAGGTTAAATCTGGTTGAAAAGTGCGCATATCTTCAGGTTGCTCCATCAACAGCAGTGCAGAGATTACATTTGAGTGTGTTCGGGTCAGAAATAGAAGTAAAATAGAGTCATTTAAATGCTGTCGTAGTCATGTCGAACGGTCAATTGTCAGTGATTAGTAACCTGTTAGGGTCTGTGGTCATTGCAACTGCTCCTTTAATAGAGCTTGTTGTGAATTTAAAGCACATTCGCTGGTCACAGATGAGGTAGCAACAAACACAAGCTCCGGTTGCCATTGTCTGCTGTCTGAGGACACATTACTGTAAATGTCCCGTGTGACATTTTGCCCCGTGTTGTTTCAGTAGGTTAGTAGGGCCGGAATACGTGTAATTATGTAAAGCTTGGCAGGCCACAGGACTCTCCAGAGAGCTCGGGGATTATTTTAACAATGTTTGGATTAATTCCAGGTTTCCTCTGCGAGCTCAAACTTGCAGCCTTCATTCCCCATTGAGAAGATCCAGAGATGGGGTAGAAGTGAAGCAAGAAGTGCTTGGCATTGTAATGGAAGGAAACAGAAGGAAATGTGAAATGCTGCCTGGCTTCCTTTCCCTCCCGCAGCTGTAACAAAGATTGATGGAGAGCATTTGTGTGTGTGTAGTTTAGCATATTGTACCTCATACAGCACGAAGGTCATCTGTCCACTTCACTTCCACAGACAGAGAGAATGGCAGGCTGCTCGCACGCTCCAAAACACACTTGTACCCACACACCAGCCCACAAATAGCTTTATAAAACTGTTGAGCATCAGGAATTATTGACTCTGTGCAAATTAAATGAGTTTTTAGTACGTCTAAATAAAAAGGTCTTACTAGGCAGGTGATGGATGGGGTTTTAAATAACATGTGCTCTCCATAAAAACAGATTCAGAGTCCTGCTGGAATTAGATATTTCTGTTTTTACAATGACTGCGGTGAGTCAGGCTGGGTTTTAGCAAAATATGTATACAAATAACTCAGACACAGAGAGTATTTCAGTTTTTTTATAATCCAAATAAATTCTGTGGTTGATGAGGGTGGTCGGTCTGTCCAGCAAGATGTCATGACAGCCACTGGACACGTTGGCAGAAGATTTAACTCTGATACTAATGCTTCAGACAGACAGATGTCAGATTTTCATCAAATTTTTATAACTGTTCATTTTCCTCAGAGGATGCATTCTCATGTTCGGCTCCACCATCACTGCTACATGCACCTCTCTTAAGGAAAATACAAAAAAATAGTTTCCCACAAAGTTTGAGGTCTCCAGCACATTCATAGGCCTTGGATAGTTCTTGGATGCATTTCCAGGTAAATAAAACTGTTGTGTCCCTGCAACATAAAAATAAGGGTTGAAGGTGAAGTATGTGACTTGGTCTGCTCGCTCTCCATCTTGTAACCTTGTTTACTAAAGGTTAGGTCCTCACACAACTAAACTGCATTCTCATTTACATTTTAAAAGAAACTGAATTTTGTTTTAAAACAGATTTGCGACCTGTGATAACCTGTTTGATTGTTGTTAGGCACCAAAACTTTTCAGTCTTTGGTTAATGCAGTCACAACAATAGGTACATGGTAGAAGTTTGGGCACCAAAATTACTTATTTTGGGTTAAAATATTACGGAAGCTGAGAGTGGTCGTTTTCCGCTACTGTTCTTTCTTCGCCGTTTTCTCGAGATAACGAGTTAATTTTCTCGTTATCTCGGGATAACAAGAATTGTTTTCTCGTGAAAACAAGATAATTGGTGTTTGTGTTTGCCCGCTTGTGCCCAGTCCAGACCTCCCACACACCTGGGATTCCATCCTCAGTCACCAGTGGGGGGCTGGAGGACAGACGAGACCGGGCACGAGCGCTTCATTGTAAGTTGTCGTGCCCGGTCAGCTGTTCTCATGACACGTCATGTCGGAGTTCCCGGTCAGCTGTCTATATAAGATACGTCACACCAGGAAGTCCGACAACTTCTGATGAAGGCTGAAGTGACAGCCAAAACTGTCAACGGGATAATTATCTCGTTATCTCGAGAAAACGAACGCCGTTTTCCCGAGATAATTATCTTGCTATCTCGAGAAAATGCCGTTTAAAAAAATGTGCGGCCATGACCGCTCTCAGCTTCCGTAAAATATGACCTTTTCACTACATGTTTGCTTTTCCTCTATTTTTCCATCTAATATGTGATGGATTGGCTGACAAGGAGTGACAGTAAAGCAATAAAATATATTACAAAAATATGTTGATTTAAAACATATGTGTGACTAACAAATAAGTAACAGAGTAGATACGGTTCCCTCAAAATGTAATTGAGAATTAGGTTCAGTTGCAGAGGAGCACAACTAAAATGGCTCGGATCAATCCAGGCTCACGCACAGCACAACGGGAAAGGGAGATGAGCGTGTTGGCGAACGACGCACATGGTAAAGATCTAAAAATGCTAACTAGCAAAATCTTTCTCCAGAAACATGGACTCCACTTTTATGATTAAAACAAGGACTCTATTGGCTCACAGAGTGGGCATTCTCATGTTATATCACGACCAGAAACGGCCTAAAGAGGCAGAAAACAGTTAAATCGTTGCGTTTTTTTGACAACATAATAAGAAATAAAGGGAAAAAAAGAAGAGAAAGCACTCTATACATGTGTACATTTCAAATCTACTGCAGTACAAACCCACAAAGCTGAAAGGCACCATGGTATCATAGAAGTTGTAGTT
Organism: Stegastes partitus; assembly: GCF_000690725.1. Taxonomy (NCBI): domain Eukaryota; kingdom Metazoa; phylum Chordata; class Actinopteri; family Pomacentridae; genus Stegastes; species Stegastes partitus. The sequence continues at coordinate 476,137 of NW_007578074.1, forward strand.
TTGGATGGAAAAAAAAAAAAACTGCGCTCTGGCTAGTTAAGGCTGGTGACTGTCCAATTTAAAGACAAATTGTCCACTTTTTTTCTGTTTCCTGGAATCAAAAACATCTAATTTGAAGCACCAGCATGGCTTAGCTTGTTATAGCACATGAATAAGACATTCTCCAGAACTTCAAAAATGAAGCCCGAGGAGCTGACAGCGTGGAAATAGAATGATGTCTGACAGCTGCACAGCACACAGGGATGATATAACGGCGCTCCGCGTACAGGATGTGGATTCAGTTTTACCCCGATTGTTATTGTTCGCCTCCTTCCTCGCGCCTCGACGTGGAGAGCCTCCGTTCAACAGTGCTGCTAAATATGGAAAGTAATGAGGTTAGTGCCGTTAATGAAAAACAAAACCGTGCACAGTCGAAGGGTGCAGGCGTTGAGTGGTGATGGTGGGGGTGATGAGAGGAGAAAGTTAAAAATTAAACATCTGATGCAGGTATTTAGGTTGACATGTCAAGCAATTTCAGAACAGTGAATGATGCTTACATGGGCAAAATACAGACCTGTAACTGTAAATGTTATGTCCTTGAAGGCTAATTGCGCTAAAAATAAAAAAGAGACGGATCAAACTTTTTCTTTAATTTCATTGAAAGTGAGCTAATATTTTAGATAAACTGTTATCTGGCAATGTCTCGGTCATAAGCAGCATTAGTGGACTGAGAACAGAGACGGAAAAATGAAAAGAGGCCATCAGTAGATTCCATCTTTCTTGAACAGTGAAGGGAAGCAGGAGGAACAACAGATACGAGCTTAAAGCCACCTCTCAGTGAGAGCTTTAGGTCTGTTTCTCCTCAAATATTAGTCATAGCGCAGAATCACTGATATCGCTGATTGCAGAGAGTCTTTGTTGATTCGTTCTAACTTTGTTTTTGTGGCAGCCTCTCCAAGATTTGTGTGTGTGAACAGTGATGAGATCCAGGCAGAGGACGGGATGCTCGTTGCTCAGCCAAAAAAGATGAGCTTAAAACACATGGAAGCGTACCGTCGTACCTGGTGACTGATCAGCTAATTCCAGTGGAAGCACAAAGGTCTTTGTCTGCAGGGAAATAGTGGTCAAGCTCCCGTTCTCTTACAGGCGCTGTGACAAACTGGTCAAATACAACCTTTCCTGACCATAGTTTCAGTCACTCTGTGAGTCACTTTGAGGATGGTGGCCATTTTCTCTGGTCAGTGACAAGTTCCTGAGAGCATCCAGTGTTTCACAGAAGCAGCTTGTGATCAGCATCCATCTTCTTGTGGTGCTTCTCCAAGAAGGAAGGCACGATTTGATGTAATTTACTGCTTTGAAGTACACTGTGAAGGCTTTGTGAGAACCGTGTAAAATACGGCACCATACTTCAGAGTGCAGTGATGCATCTCACCTGGGCTCTGAAGCGGTGGAACCACTCGTCACTGTGGGGCTCCGTCAGAGCGTACGCTGGAGGTTGGCTCTCATGAAATTATTCAAGGAAACTGGAAATCTCTTCTCTTGTTTTGTGAGATGGCAGCGACAATGCACATAGCAGAACTTCATGAAAGTACATAGACCAGTCCACATCAGAAATCTGTATTTTTTATAAATATTATTTGATTCTTTAACCATATGTGACAGTAAAATTACACAGTTTTATTTAAATTAGCTTAAAGTATGATTTTACAGATATACAGTCATTGTTTTCACAGCATTCTGTCGCTGCAGCATTCCGTAGTTTTTATTAGTTTCTTATTTTTGCTAAAAGTGGCATTTAAGTGTGAAGAGTTCATTTGCAAAAACAGATAACTCCAGTTTTGTAGATTTTCAGAAAACTTATTTTGTTGTTGTTTGCTTGAGATGATATCAGTCAAACTAAAGCTGAGTGGATATGACTCAGCAGAAATGACAAAAACAGAGATAACTTAAGTTTGATTGATATTGTCTCAGGTAGACGATGGAAAATTCAGTTTTCTGAAGGTTTGTGACGAGGCAGTTATCTGTTTTTGCAAATGAACTCTTCATCTGTCTTTGCACGGATCGTACAGAATTGTTTGTGGTGCAGATTCAAGTTGCATTGCTTAATGTAGTAGCAACACTTGCAAAACATTGCCACCAGAGTACTAACATCATCCTTCATATAGCTGAAATATTTCCATACAACTGACGTTTCTGCCACCGGATCTTCTTTTTCCAGAGTTTGTCTCATTTGCTGTGCACATCCGTCCAGCTCGCGGCACAACTTGCACATCAAAAAACTCTTGTTAAAAAAACACACTGTGTATCCAAAAAGCCTTAAATCAGAGTAAATTATGTTTTATCAGACAGACTTTCCTTGCAGATTAGTCATGCAAAATGAGAAACGTGAGAGATTTCTTTTCGTATTAAGCATCAAAAGAAAGTTGCAGCATGATGTGTTTGAGTTAATTTGCCTGACTTCACATCACGACGCCGAAACAATAAATTGCGCAGCCTTAGCGCATACTAAGGAGAAGCCCTTAATCTTTGAGGAAGCTGCTCATCCACATTCTCCTCCATGTCAGCGGCTCTGGCGAGAATGCCTTCACAGAATGCTGGGAAATTTCACTGAGTGCTGCTTCTCCCAGCAACGGTAGTCGATGTCAGTTTTTGTCAGGTAACATCTTTACAACCCTGAAGCCAACATTGCAGTACCAGGTCATGGCCTGCTCATTGAAAATCACTCACCTCGGCGATGCAGTGCAGTCAGAAGAGAC